>NW_024582065.1:3955250-4208563 GCF_017639235.1 Corvus kubaryi | reverse complement strand
AGAAGTCAACTGGGAGAAGTCAACTGGGAGAAGTCAACTGGGAGAAGTCAACTGGGTCAGACCTATCCTGGGAATTACCAACAACGAACTTGCTCCACTCTTCAACTTACTGCAAGGAAACTGCAACATCAAATCTCTGAGAAGTTTAACACCTGAAGCTCAAACAGCCCTTGAAATGGTCACAGAAGCTTTTCAGAGGAGACAAGTCCATCGCTGTGCTCCAGAAAAGCCTTTTTTCCTTGCAGTTTTGGGGGGAAAATTGCAACTTTATGGTCTCATTTTTCAATGGGACCCTTCTGAAAGAGATCCTTTGTTAATAATGGAATGGGTTTTTCTTCCGTACAGGTCCCCAAAGACGATTTCTACGACTCTGGAGATGATTGCATAGATCATAATTAGAGCCAGAACAAGATCGTTAACCTTAGCAGGCCAAGAATTTTCAGTAATTTATTTACCCCTGAAAAAAGATTACCTTGATTGGGCATTACAAAATTCAGATGATTTACAAAATGCATTGCTAAACTTTTCAGGTGTTTGTTCTATTCATTATCCAGGCCACAAATTGCTGCAAGCAAAATTGAGTTTTAGAGAAAAACCCCTGTTAAGTGAAGAACCATTGAGTGCTATAACTCTCTTTAATGATGGGTCAGGAAAAACACCCAAATTAGTAATCGTGTGGTTAAATCAAAAAACTAAAACATTGGAGTCAGACATTCAAAGAGTAGAGGGATCTCCTCAAATTGTTGAATTAGCCACTGTAGTCAAGGCCTTTCAACTTTTTCCCGAACCTTTCAATTTAATTACAGACTCGGCTTATGTTGCTAATGTAGTTAAAAGAATAGAAGGATCAGTTTTAAAAGATGTTAATAATGATATCCTATATTGTTGGCTTTTAAGTTTTCATGCAATTTTGCAACACAGAATTAACGAATATTTTGTTGCTCATATTAGGGCTTGTTCCTCGCTTTTGAATTCCTAGCAGAAAGGAACACACGAGCAGGTAACCTGACAATGGTTGTTTCAAACATTTTGCCAAACATCTTTGAACAAGCAAAACTGAATCATGCCTTTTTCCACCAAAACGCACAAGCACTTGTGAAGATGTTTCACATTTCTAAAAGTCAAGCCAAAATCATCATTAGTACTTGCCCTGACTGTCAGCTTGTGCAACTCCCTGTTTCTACAGGAGCTGTCAATCCATGGAGTTTGCAAAGCCTGCAGTTACAGCAAACAGACATCACCAAATACCCCTCCTTTGAGAAATTTAAAAACATCCATGTGTCAGTAGACACGTTCTCTGGAGCAGTATTTGCCTCTGTCCACACAAGAGAAACTGCCAATCATGCCTGTCAACATTTCTTGCAAGCATTTGCTTCACTAAGCATACCCCAGGAAATCAAAACAGACAATGGCCTCACATACGTATCTCAAAATTTGGCCACATTTTTAATAGATTAGGGTGTTTTCCACACCTTTGGTATTTCCCACTCCCCCACAAGTCAAGCAATCTTTGAAAAAACACATCACACCTTAAAATGTATTTTAGATCAACAGAAGGGGGGAATGGACGCAACGCCACAGATGAGATTGAGTAAAGGTTGAGCACATGAATAAAACCCCCATGACCAGCCCAGGTCCCCTGGTTCTTCTCATTACTGCAAGAGCAGAAGAAAGACTTCCCCATCTGGGGGGCATCTGACCACCCTTTAGCTGAGGCTTAATGTGAAACCAGATGAAGGCTGCGTCACCTCCTGAAAGCGACACAAGAAGCAGAAGGACAACCAGACTGAAGTTATAAATGCAGCTTTTCTGCAGAGAAAATGATTCCCTTCCCCACTCAGCTCTTGGAGCTCATTCCACCCTTGCTTGCAGCATTAAGTGCAAACCTTGGCCACCTGAAGCACATCCCTTTCAGAGTGTCCTGCCTCTCCAGCTGCTTTCACTCTGCTGCAGCCCTGCAAGTAATGAGGGCAATTTGTCCTGGCTGGTGGAAAAGGGTCAACATTTCCTCTGCCAGTGCCAGAGGAACCCATGGCCACGAGTCTGGAGACTGTGTGGTCTTGCCTGCCTTGGTCTCAAATCTCAGCTTTGCCACAGCTACCCTGACTGCAGTGAGTAATTCCCTCTGAGCTCCTTCTTTGAAATATCCATTTCCCATTCCCAAGTAGACTAAAGAAAAGAAAAAACCACCCTTGCTTTAATCCCTGGGTTATTTCTGCTGCTTTAAAGGTACTCCCGCTCTCTGTCTGGCCTCACAAAAAACATAATTGAGCTGTTCAGTAGAATGCAAAACCATGTGGAAACTAAAGCCTCCTGTACTGAGGTCCAGCTGCTCCAGTTTTCCATGGAGACTGAGGCTGGAGCAGGCATGCCACAGGGCTGCTGGTACTGCTGACAGTGGGAGAGAGCCAGGAGCTGCGTGGGGATGTGATGGGACAGCTCTAAATGTTCCCTGTGCATGCCACAGGTGTGTGAGGAGTATGCATCTAGTGGTGCCAAGTACAAAACTCCCCATGGAAGCTTAGTAAGCACATATGAGAAAGAGTGGGGTTGGGACAGACCTCAAACTCTCCAGCACTGCTGTCTGAAATGTCAAGTATGGGGAGATAAGGGCTCAGCCCAAGCAGTGACTGCCTGCCTGCCTGCAGCTCTTCTGCCTCAGACACACACTGTAGCCAGTGCTGAGACACAGCTTTCTTGAGTGTGCTTAAATATTCCATTTAGCCATGAATAAACCCACCCCATTAGGTATGCAACTGGAACGAAATCATTTGTATGGACACCACAAGTCCATAGACGGTAATGGAGAGCAGGAGGATTGGGGACAGATTACCTGCAGAAATAGGGGCCTGATGTCACTCAGCAGTGTCACCAGCAATTTGATCCCCCATCTCCAGTGGGCAGAAACAGCTCTGACTGCAGGTCACACACCTGCTGCAGGCAATGCCTTCTGCTGACTGGTGCAGTCCATGTCTGTGCTATTCCATTTCCTTGGTGTCTTCCCAGTTAGGTGTCACCTTCCTTTTGGCACTTACTAAACTCCATGCTTGTTTCTCTCTCAGTTGTCTCAGGATCTTTTACTCACCAAACTCCTTCAGGAGCTGGTGGGGATGGAAGGTTTCCCTGTGTGGAGGTGGAGAGATCAGTATGTTTATCTGGGACATATATTCACCTGTGGAGAAAGCACTGAACATTCAGGAATGCTACAGTTGTCCTTTTACTGTGCCGCACAGCCACTTGCAGATGAACTGAATGGAAGTCAGGACCAAAGACAGCTTCAGCCATGATGCTGAGGGTGAGAAAAAGTCCAATTTCTCAGGTGCCACCAGGAATGCAACCCTATTAAGATAATTTGGGGTATTGTGGTGTCTCCTAGCTGACCCCATGACCCCATGTCCATGCCATGTGGAGCTCTCCTGTGGAGGGCACTGCTGTACTTTCCCACTGAGCAGCTCACACAGCGTGCACAGAGAGCAGCTCTGGTTCTCTGGTGCTCACTCACCTCCTGGCTGGATGTAGAAATTGTGTGCAAAACCCCAGTAACTTTAAAGGCAGGAAGCAGGTGAGAAACATGGCATAAAAGGCAGCACTTTTTTTGCCTCACAGTCTTCCAGTTTTGTTTCCCCGTGCTTGTGTCAGAATCCCTTTCAATCTTCACACCACGCTAGTATGGATTACATGCCTCTATTAGTTATATACCTTAATTCCAGCTTTGGGACCTGCTCACACTGTCTTGCAACTTGCTTCATCCAACTCATCATTTCCAAATTAGCTGAACTTAATTGAGCCAGATCAAGCTGCAGCCCTTGTGCACCAGGAGACATTAGTCATTGCTCTGCTTCCTCTGCAAACCTGTGCTTTTGAAAGCACGGCTCTGTGCATCTGAATTGAGAAGAGGCCACGTCTCTCTTGATGCTTCCAGCAGAGCTTAATAGGAGAAAAAAAAGTTCAGAAAACTGAAAGGCTGCGAGCCATTCAGATGCATTTATTGTGTTGAGCCTCCCCTGTCTTGTTCCATATCTAGACAAAACCTTAATAAAAGCAGCAGCAACTGGCAAGGGGGAGCTTGTGTTGATTTTCTGTTGCCAGGGGAAAACCAAGCTAATGGAATTAGTGTGAGTTCACAAGGGTGACCAGAATTAAGCCTGGACCTATGAGTGTGTGTGCATTTGCTGCATGCTGAATGCAAAAGGGTGGAGAAAGGTAAACATAGACAAGGCTCAAGCTAAAAAGACAAATTGAGCTGGGCTGCATATTCACTTTGCCCCTGGATGCCAAAAAAGCTTGTTTGAAGCTCTGCAGAAATAAACCTTTTTGCCCCCTCTTCTCCAGGGGACTTGGAGTCCACTGCAGAGTTCTTCCTCTTTTATGCAGCGCTCCCTTTCTTATTTCTCTTCTGATTCCTTGTTTTATGTTTTGTAGCTGCTGAATTACTGCAGTCATTCCCTTTTTCTATCTCCCACCAACTGTCAAGGAAAAAAGTAAAAGCCCCCAAAACATTCTGCAAAGTAACTTTGTTCAGCATCACAGCCGCCTACCCTAGTGGAAACTCAGGCTTGTTTGCTTTACTTAAAGCTGCTCCCTTGCACACATGATAGAGCTCACAGATGCCTGGAGTCTATTTACCTCCTGGCTTGTTTATCCCGAAATGGCCAATGGAAACTGCTCACATTTTTGTCTTGATAAGAATCCAATCATGGAAATGGATTGAACTACTTTGAGCTTTTCTCTCACATTTACACTTTTCGACTGGTTTGAATTGTTTAATCTACAGTTAATTTAGAGACACACAGCCGTGGCACTGATATATCAGGAGATCAAGATAAACGGCTAGAGTGTTTTTATGAGCAAAAATCTCTCTAGATTCCAGTACATAAATCATTTGTTGTGAAATTGCTCATTGTCTTTAGGCAATGTCATAGTGAAAAATTCAATCTATTCATGAACAGAAAGTCAAGGGATTAGGAATGGTTTGAAGGGAAACATGCCACATTAAAAAAAAAAAGAAAGTAAGATTTATCTCTTAATGCTCCCCTAGCACAACTTTCCTGCCCTTGTTTTGCAGTGTGGACTCTTGAATTGAATTTTACACTCTTTGTCTGCATGTTCCAGTCAATAGGAAGCCATAAAGATGTCCCCAAGGGAAGGAGGGGTGTCTTTGTTTGTACTAATTCAGGAGCGTTTTC
This sequence comes from Corvus kubaryi, assembly GCF_017639235.1. Lineage (NCBI taxonomy): Eukaryota > Metazoa > Chordata > Aves > Passeriformes > Corvidae > Corvus > Corvus kubaryi. The sequence goes on along the minus strand of NW_024582065.1, from coordinate 4,203,377 downwards.
TCTCTACTTATCCCTTGATACAACAAAGGAAAGCTGGAAAGTGGCCTATTGATGATTGCTTACTGAGGGCCAGCCCATGATCCCTCTACTTGCAGAGAGAAATTATTTGCTAGAGGCTGGGCTCTTCCTGCAGACCTCAGCCAAGGGCTGGGTAAAATGCAGGCCCCAGAAGAGACTTGGAAATCTTGATAGAAAAGAGCATCCCCAGTTCTCTACTTTTTCCTCCCATACAGAAGATGTCTCCTTTCACTTGCATTACAACCTCCTATGCTTCCACCATGACCATTTGGAGAAGGAGAGGGACCATGATCAGTAATGGAGGGGTAATTTGCTGGAGGACAACTGGAAAATTGGGGTTTTCGATAGGTACAATCAGCATCACAGAAGTACGTGTGTGAATGAAGCAGAACAGGCCAAAAAAAATGCTCCCAGAAGAAAGTTAAGGGTGGAGATGGAGCCACCCAGCACTTCCAGATCTGAGTGGCTTAGAGAAATTTGCATTCAAATCCAAATTTCCTAACTGGGAATTCTTAATTCTGAATCACAATTGCAGAAGATGTGAATCTAGAGGCTGGAGATACCCAAGTTCAAAGGTCTCTGCTCTTGCAGCTTGTTAGAGAAGTGGTGGGCATAAAGCAATCTTCTCAGTTCCAGAAAATGCTGCATTGAGACAGAGGGTTGATGTTTTACCTCTTGTAACATTCCCAACAAACTGTTTTCCAAGTTACAACAATGGTTCACAGTCTCCTAGAGCTAAAAGGTAAGGGGGGTGTCTATGTGGGATTAAGGCCATCTGTATGAAGATTTTTGTATATATTTGGGTGGCCTAAATTCCACCTAAGCCTTCATGACTTTCTTATTGGCTGGTTTTAGGCCTTCACATATCCCTAGTCAATAAGGAAGCATTATGCTTAGGGACTTAGAGATTTAGGTAGAATTTAGGCCATCTGAACATGTCCATTCAAGCCTTTGTGCTAATTCTAGAGGCTCCGTTTTCTTTTTCTGTCCTTTGCTCAAATGGATTCATGGAACCATTGCCCATCTCCCCTTGTCTTTCCCCACTCCCTTCCCACTCCTAGGCCCACAGCTTTAGATCCCAGTCTGAAATGATCCGGACATGGCTAAAGAATGTTTGCTGTTTATCATCCCAAATCTGTGCTCTCATCCAAGTATTTCAGCCCCTGGAGTCCTTCAAACATGAAAGTTTTAATCCTTCTCACCTGGAATAGCTGAGTTAGCCAGGAGAGATGAAGCTTTGATGGGAATACTTGATACAAATTTCTAGCCAAGAAAAGCAGTAATGCTGCTGTACACAGGATGAAAATCCCAGCCTAAAGGAGCATCCATGAAATTGTGAATCATTTAATAGCCCGGATGAAAAAGCCTGTCTAGTAGTTACTTTTTGCTTGCTGTGGAAAAGACATTCAAACATCCCTGTAAAAAGGCACCTGCTCTATTTTTGTTTTTTGCTGTGCATGGCCATCACCAGGTGAGCTCCCTCACCACGAAGCAGCTCCAGCACAGACACGGAATTTCTTCTGTGAACAAGAAGCAAAGTTCCTGCAGTGCCTGGCCACTGTGGCCAGTGCCAAATGCAACAGGGAGCACGAAGCCAGCTAATTTCCATCTAACCTAAGGCAACAATCAATGTGACTGCTTTGTACTCCAGCTGCTTCCCAACTTTAATCCATTTAATTTGGCAGAGTGATGCTAATGAGATTTCATTGATGGGGGGCCTGCACCAGGACTGCAGCTTGTGAGAGGGGATGCTGAGGCAGGAGCCTGAGCTCCTTGGGAAATGCAAGTCTAAGCGTTTCAAAATATTCCACAAGTTGCCAACTTCCAGAGGAGAATTTTATAAATGTGTTTATTATGCAGGTACCTGGTTATTAAACTGGGGTTTAATATGGCTACTTCAGCAGACACAAAGCGCAACAAGATTCCATCTCTAATAAGTAATAAATAGAAGTCTCTTGGCACTTCTTTGCCCTGTCACTATAAACCAGGTTTATCCCAGTTTTGAAGTCCTAGAGAAATGAACAGTTGACAAAAAATGATAAATGGTTTAAATATTAACCTTTGTGTCTGAACCTATTCTCTGAAGCCAGCCCAGAGCTGAGGGATCAGTGACTGTTGGGATTGGGTTGTACCAGGTGGTCCCTCACAATGTGCAAATTCCACCTGAGAGCTATGACCACACCTGTCCTGAAATGATTTGGAGAACCCCACCACAGTGTGTCATGCTAAGCAAAAATCAAATTACAGGCACTGAGGTGGAAGAAACATAGAGAAATAAATCCTTTTCTTTTTTCCATTTCATGGAGGCAGCTTCAGGTGGACAATGGGCTTACGTGGTGGATGTTTGTTTATCGGATGCTTAAAAACCTTTTTGATCTCCTTAGGTATTTGCTTGATTACTTCATGTTGGGGTTTTAGGAGTTCTCCTTCTGTTTTCTTTTTCTCTTAAAAGAATTTTCCCCATATATGTTGCCAGGGGGACAAATTACTGGATGCTTAAGAAAAACAAAAGACCTGGCCACAGAGGGAGGGTTCCAACTGGCTACTCTCTTTCACCTTTTCACTCTTTCTCATGTAGGGCAGGAGATGCTGCGAGATTTGAACTGGGAAAAAGGGGTTGGGTGCAGCCCCTGGCTTGCTGGTGTTCTCGGCATCTGGAGGGAGAGGAGGGTGGCCACCATTGTGGAGGGAGTTTCATTGCTGCTCTAGGCTTCTGCTTTCAGCTGCCTTCCTGCTACCGTGAGTGGAGCTTGCTCGCTGGAGCGGCTGTTGCACAGAGGCCCTAACACCCCACCTTACTAAAAGAGGGAGCTTTTCACCATCTGCTCGGGTGCCTCAGGGAGAAATCCTGGGATTCCCAAGGCTGCCTTTCCCTGCCCTGCTGGGAGCCGGGCCACCCTGCCCCCACCGTTGCTTCAAGCCTTTGCTACACTGTGGCTCTGCACACCCTGCCTGCCCAGACCTCCAGGGGTTCCCGCTGCAGCTCCGGAGTTCGATACATCTCATCTGCCACCTGGGATTTGTGCTCGTCCCTGCCGTTCCAGCCTGCTGTTCCCGAGGGTCCGGCCGGACACCGGGATCGGCTGCCCAGGGGTTTGTGAAGCCTTTGTTCCATCCCTTCCCGGGATCCCAGGCCGCCAGTGCCGCGCGCTCCCCGAGCTCGCTCCGGAGCGCCCCCTGCAGCCGCGGGGGAACCATCGCACCTGCCCTGCTCACCGGGAGCCGCCAGCGCCCCTGCCGGCTGCGAGCGGAACTGCACCCGAGGGGAAAGGGCCCGACAGCCGAGAAGGCTGGCACTGGGTTTGTGATTGTTCGCTGTTACTGCCAGAGTTATTGCTGTTTGTTTGACTGGTTATACACATATAGAGATATATAATAGTAAAGAACTGTTATTCCTATTCCTCATATCTTTTCCTGAAAGCCCCTTAATTTCGAAGTTATAATAATTCGGAGGGAAGGGGGTTGCATTTTCCATTTCAAGGGAGGCTCCTGCCTTCCTTGGCAGACACCTGTCTTTCAAACCAAGACACTTCACTGTTCTCAAAATTGTAATGTTTTTCCTACATCTGAGATTAATTTGATTTTCATTATTCTTCCCCAGTATGTAAAACTGAACAACATCTTCTTTCTAATGACCTCCTATAAATTGGAATACTGTTACCAGGTTTCCAATTTAGCCTTCTCATTCTTGGACTCCACAAACCTGATTCTTTCAGTCTTTCCTAAATCACATTTTCAAAACATATAATCATTCTCTTCTGGACTCATTCCAACTTGTCTACATCCTTCTTGTGGTTTTGTGCCCAGAAGTGTGCACAATATTCCAGCTGAGATCTGACCAGTAGCAAATAGAATGATCACCTCCTCTGCCTTTCATATGACACTCTTGTTAATACTCTTCTAAAAGGAGATCTGACTCCATTTCTTTCCTTTTTTTATTTTTTTTCCCCACAAGGACATCAGATTGTTGACTTGCACTGAGTTTGTGATGCACACAAATGCCTGGATGACTTCCATCAGTGCTGCCACAGAGCTGGTGCTTCCCTGTGCTGTAGGAGAACATGAGAAGCCCTTGGACAGGAATCCCGATCTCCCAGCACAAGGAAAGGTGGCTGAGCAGCCAGGACGTACTTACATAGACCATGAAGTGTGAACTACTGCTTTTCCTTGTCTCCACTTACCATGCACATCCTAAAACTGTTGTCCCTTCCTATTAGCTTACACAGTGCTGACAGCTCAATTCTCCTTGGAGGATCTTCTGGTGCTGCTCTCTCCTCACCAACCTTTGCCATGCTCCTTCTAAGGAAGATGGTAGAGAAAAGGTACATGAATTTCACTACTAATAGAATATTTCCTTGCCAGGTTATCTTTGATCCTGAGAGTGACATGCAGTATCTTTCCCAAGGCCACATTCTGAAACATTTTTAACAAGGAAGAAGCAAGTTCTGAATATAGTGACACTAGACCTTGTCGGACAAAAACATCAATATCAGTGCATAATTAATGCAGGATCTTCGGTAACGTGGACTGAACAGGGCCAGAGTACTTTCAAAAATCAATTTGCTACCTGAATTACAAACACTACTGATTAAACCTGACAAGGCAGAACTTGAACAGGAGGGAAAAAAAAAGAAATTAAAGAGTCCACAAGCCAGTGTGCTGGAATGTGATGCTGGGCCAAAGTCCCCAGCTCCCTCTTCTTTTTCTGCAATCTGTTACAGGAACAATTTCATTCACACAGGCAAGGTCCAAGCACTGAAGTGGGCTGGACATGGGACTTCTCTTACCCCTTTCTTCATTTTGACAGAACCCCCATGAGTAGCAGTCAGACCCTATATGCACCCCTGGCTGCTCATGCGCAGGATCCCATTTATGCCAAAAGTGCTGAAGACTCCCAAGGGTATTCAGCATATTTTATGCCTCCATCATAAATTATAATGAATAATAAATTATAAATCATAAATTTATGCCATCCAGCATCCATTGCTGGATGACAACAACCTATAGCCAAACCCATTTTTATGTGGAGCATAGTACCAGTCATGCTTTTCCCTCCATTGCAGCATGCAAGGGATGATCCAGCTCATGGGTGGGGGGGCCACTGTCCTATTGAAATTTGACCCATTATTATCTTTTTCCATCAAATACTGCTTTAAAATTAATGATCCTGACTCTAGGAGCTTGACTGAATCTGAGAAATTATTTCTGGTGGTTGAGAGCCTGGATTTGATTCCCAGTCATAAAATTTCAGGTGAGACTTTATACAACTCCCTGACAAGAGGGTGCAGCCAGGTAGGGATCTCCAGGCAACAGTGACAAGACAAGAGGAAACTGCCTCAAGCTGTGCCAGCAGACGTACAGGTTGGACATCCGGAAGAATTTCTTCATGGAAAGGGTTGTTGAGAATTGGGACAGGCTGCCCACGGAGGTGTTGGAGTCACCACCCCCGGAGGTGTTCAAGAAATGACTCAATGGGGCACTTGGTTCTACACTTTAATTCACATGGTGGTGTTCAATCAAAGATTGGACAGGATGACCTTGGAGATCTTTTCCAACCTTAGTGATTCAATGATGCTATGATGCTATGATCCTATGGCTCTGTGATTCTATGATTCTATGGCTCTATGATTCAATGATTCTATTACTCTGTGATTCAATAATTTTATGATTCTATGATTCTGTGTCCTCTCCCCTTTCTCTCACACCTTTGCATTAAGCAGCTTTGAGGGATGTGGTGTCTGTTCAAGCACTTGCTGTAAATCTCAGTGACTGCAACTGGTCCAGCTGGGAAAGCAGGGCCCTCTTGGCCCAGAACCACAGCTGACAGACTCCTTCTGCACACATCCATTCTTGCCACTGTTTGCTCTGTGCAGGAATGATTTTGGCAGTCTCATCCCAAATGTGCAGCTGCAAGTCAAACAGCAGCAGCATTTGCCTTGTCCTAACACCTTTCTGATGAGCTTCATTACTGCAAAACTGTTCTTGTTAACTCCCTCAGGGCCACAGGCAATGTGCAGACAGGATTGCTAGGACCCTCTGTACTCTGGAGGGGGCAGCTCCAGTCTGCTAAAGAAGCCAGCGAGTGAAGAGAGGTGAATGAGGTCATGCTGCTTTGTGGTGCTCTCACAATTAGCCTGGGCCCTTGTAGTTCAGCTTGCTGGGGTCAGAGCACTGCACGGGTCTTGTGCCTGATGTGCAGATGAGACTGAATGTGTGAGGTCTAAATGTGCTGCCCACATTTACTTGTGAGCATCCTCCTCCTGCAGAGCTCCAGAGCGTGTCCAAGGTGCTGAAATGGTTAAACAACTTATTTGTCTCTGCTTGCTTCCCGAGTTCTCCGTTGGAGTTTAGTCTCTGCCATATGTTATATTACACAGCATGAGAAATCAGACTGAGGTGGCAATTTTAACACCCTTTATTCATACATCCTATTTTTACACTGATAGATGTAAGATATGGGAAGTGTAATTCCCAGCTGAAGCAGACTCAGCACATGGTTCCTGCTGCCTCAGCCAAGGATGGAGGAGGACCAGCCAGCAGACCTGGTGCCTGTTACCAGGACAGGCAGCCCTGGAGGCAGAGCAAGCTCTGCCTGCTGCCTGAGAGGCTCAGCTGGTTGCTGCCCATCTCTTCTCCACTGCTGAGTGAGCACACCTTGTCTGCCCCAGGTGGTCAACAGCTTGGGGTTTGCTAGTGCTTTCAGTCTGGAAGTGGCACTTCCTGGCAGCCGTGGGGGAAAGGCACCACCAGGATGACACTGGCAGAGGAAAAGGCACTGGCTGGTCCAGCTGCCCTGGGCAAGTCCAGCTGTGGAGGCTCAGAGGTGTCAGCAGAGCACAAGGATGGAAAGCAATGGCCTTTCTGTTCCTTTGCCTGTTACTGACACCATTTCTCTGTTCTCTTTGCCCAGGCAGAATGCAAGTTGATGAAAGTTTTGCACTTTGAGCAGTTGCCTGTGTCTTAAGGAGACAGATAAGTCAGAAATCAAAGTTTTGCTCTCTTAGGACTACAATGAAAGGATTTGGAGGTTTGCTACTGCAGATAGACTCACTGGAAAGAGCTCAGGAGTTTTTATCTGTGTGGCAGGACAGACACCTAAAGCAGGGACTGATGGATTCCTGAGTGAAAGAAGAGTCCTGACCATGGACAGCATGGACAGCAGAGTCCCCTTCCCTCTTATGAGCCTTTTTATGACCCAGGACTCCCTGACACAGCAGTGAAACCCCCACTCTACAATGTACCTCTTGCAGGAGCAAGTTAAAAGGCTAAAAAGAAACATTTCAAAGTTTAATTTGAAGCACTGTGTGACTGAAGAACAGATTTACATGAATGTCTCAAGTGAGGAATTTTGGAAAGACAGTGGGGGAGACCATAATTATAGCAAAGCCCTGACACACATGCTAAAGCAGGTGCATGTGGGCCAGCAAGGAGAGAAACAGGCATAGTGAGGGACTTCCTGATGCAAGGGAGAAGCAGGAGTGCCCTGGAAACTGAGAATGGAGGACAGGGGGAGATGTTCTTCTCTGAGACCCCTCTTGGGAATAAGTATCTTCCCTCTTCCCTGTGAGTGAGAGAGGTGCTTCCTGAGAGCACAGGGAGAGCTGAGCTGCCAGCCTGGTGGGAGCAAGCTGGGGATGGCTCTGTGGAAAATGGGCTGAAGGGAGCCTGGCTCCATGATATTTGTCTCTAGGACTCACTGCTGACTCTTCCTCAGATGGTGCATTTGCTGCATCCCTGATTCATGAGCATGCTCTGCTGGCTAATCAAGGACTGAGGTTCATTAGCAGCACTTTCTCCATTACCTGATGACTTATTTTCATGAAACACATCAAAACCTCATCTCCTCAACTACTGTTACAAAAAGACAGTCTGAGACAGGAGACACAAGCCTGCTTTCATTTGGAAATCAATGCAATGAAAGGCAGGTGCCAGATGTAGTAAAATGAAGCCTGATCAGAGGCCCTCCGTGCATAAGGAGGGCAGGGCAGGAGTTTAGACCAGCCTGGAACTATCATGAGAGCTTTGCCATGACATGACAGACCTTTTGCTGACCTCGGGCTGCTGGGCATGAGGGAAATGAGAGGAGAAAAACCAAGCTACTTGTCAGGCTGAGACTTTGTGCCACTGAGTGTATTCATGCCTGTGATAATGCTCACCTACATACAGACAATGGTGTGTAAATAAAGAGCTACAGCTGCAACACAGGCACGGATGTGCACGTTTATGTTTGTATTTGCAGGCACACACATGAACTTTCGTATTTTTTAGAGATAGAGAAACCTCCAATCCCTGATTCAAACCATAGAACAGCAAAATCTTTTCCTTAACACTTGATTTAATCTCTTCCAGAAGGTCTGCTCTTTTATTAATGCACAAAAGTCCCCAGATTCAAGCAACAGTTTGCACGTTGCACTGAAGTGTGAAATCATGGGGACACTATTTAAGGGCTTAAAGTGTCAGAGCCTAAAATGATGTAGTCTCAAAACTTGACTCTAGAAGCCACCAGGAAGGGAAGAACAATAAAAAAGCCCTGAAGGATGGAGGCAGTCCGGAGAGTTTGGTGCTCCATCCCATTAACAGCAGGGATGGATAATTAGGCTGGACAAAACAGCATAGAGTGTACACCAGGGAGTTATCCCAGAGGCAGGGAGCTGGGCTGCATGATCTAAGAGGCCTTTTCCAGCTGTAACAGTGAAGAACTGGATTTTTTGAGAGCCTGTTTTTACAGCAGTGCTTAGTAGTGGGTCAGGGAAAGGAAGGCCCATGATTTATCTCCTACTACCATCTGACACCTTTCACTGGATGCCTTTTCTTTTTTTCTCCTTTTCATTGCAAATGGTCTCAACAAAACATCAGTGGGTTTTTAAGGGAATGTTGCAAGAAAAAATAAAAGAGCCTCCAGGTCTCTGCCAATGGGAAGGAGTAGAAGGCAGCCAGGAGACTGTGTCTGGGGTGCTAATTAGAAGATATTTCCTGTTGTGTTGAGGCTGTTATTTATAGGACTGAGGGTGAGAGGGTATCAATGAGTATGAGAGGGTGGAGTGTGGTAGGGTGTGACTGAAGCACCCTGAACTGCCTAGAAATGAGAGGAACTCACTTGTGTTTTAAACCCAGCCATTGAAGCTTGGTCCCTGGGGAGATGCAGACACACATAGACATAAGTGATAATTTACACAGATAAGGGTGGATGCATCTGGATAAGCTGCATGCATGGACTCACACGCAGATACACTTCTGACACAGAGACAGGAGGGAACATGGTTGTTTTTAGTCTTGTGCTGGGCCCTTTTCCTCCTAGGAAGCATGAGTCCACCTTTACCACTAGAGATAACCCACTTCAATCCTTTTTATTCCCAAGCAGAGCAGCCTGGCCAGTGCAAAGCTCTGGGAGCTCCAATGGAGGCCATGCACTCTCCTGCCAGCTGCTTGGAGGGCTTAGAGAAGGCAGATGGCACTGCATGCCTCCACAGGGGTCATAAATCCATGCTGAACAGGCCTTGCCACTTGGAATGACACCCTGTTCCCAGAGCCAGAGATGGATTTGCAGCGTTTTCTGCCTTCTTCATGTCCCTGGCACAGCTGAACCTGTGGGGCTGGTGCTGCTCTGAGGTACCCCACTGGCTCTGAGTTAAACTGGGGTTCCGATCTAAAAACAGATGATGCAGGAGCAGCATGCACTCCTCAGATCTGCTCCTTCTGGGCATTCAGAGCCATAGCAGTTCTCTCTGCTAATTAATACAAGCGTGGAGTGCTGTTGATTCCCTGTGGCACTGTGGAGCTGCCATTATGATGGGAGCATGAGCTGGCAGCCCATCTGCCCCCTTTCCTAAGATTTAGTTTGGAGGGATAAATCTGGCTTAGTGTTGCTTACCTGAGGACAGCAGAGCTGCAAGGAGGGAAGCAGGATGTGGATTTTGCTCTGCTGGGCTTTTATGAATGATCATTTTGTCATGCACAGCGCAGAAAAAACTTTGTTGCTCCTCAGAACCAAGAGATTTAAGCCAATTTTGGTAGGAGGTTTTTCCATCCTGCCCCAGTCTGAAGAAATCAGTTTGTATGACAATGACACGTGCAATTATGCTGGCAGGTTTGGAGGAGGTATGCTCTGCTGAAGGTGCTGGGGATGGGTGTGATTATTAGGATTAACCTCAGCACAGGTCAAAACTATCACCCCTAAGGAGGTGGGAGGGGGTGGGAAAAGTTTTCTATTTTATCTGAATGCACATTACCTAATTTACTGACAAATGATTCTTCATTAATACCAGAGAGAAGGGAACAGTATCCATTTAGGTAAAAAATGATGCCGTAAGGAGTCCTGATGTCTTGTCACTCTGATAGAAATGCTATGAACTCCATTTCTAGCTCGTGGGTAAATCTGATGACAAAAAAATTGAAAAAAGGCAGCTGCTGAAACTGAACACCTCTCCTAGGGAAGAATCTGGCCCTCCCCTGACTGTAGCATGCTGGAGTTGTGGGAAAAACAGACATCTTCTGAAGAATATCCTGGTGGATATTCTGATGTAGAGCAGCCGTGTGCATGTCTGTGAAGGGTCTCCTGCCCATGGGATGGTGCAGCCCATTTTTTGAGGTTGGATGAAGCTCCTGTGCCTGTGCAGAGCCCAGGCTGGGCAGCACAGGGCTGTGCCAGTGCCCACCACAGAGCACATGCACCCTCCTCTCCCGCCAGGGTTAATGAGGCTGTCTGGAGTGGTTGTTCTAGCAGGATGTGGAGAACAAACCCCGAACAAACCCTGAGCATTATGTACCGCAGAGCCATTCACAGATTCACAATGGAGCGTGTAAAACACAAATCCCTTGTCCTTTTCTCCTGCTAACAAAAAGGGCTGCTCTGAATCTGGCTGCATGTGTGGTGCTAAGTGAACTGACAAGCAGTCGGCATCGAGTGTGGCATCCAGCAGGAATTGAATTCTTGTTTTTTTTTAAACCCCAGGTCGCCAGGTGCTTTCTCCTTCTCAGTGCCACAAGCCCTGCCAGTGGGAAAGAAGCAATTCATGGCCTTCCCTGTCCTCTCAGAGATGAAAAAGGCATCACAATTATCTTATTCGCTCACGCCAAGAGAGCAGAACTGCTTCTTCCTCATTCATAATCAGAGTTTGGGCATTTATGTGAGTTTTGGATGCAATTTCCTGTCTTCGTCTGTGAAAAGAGGAGGCAGACTTTGGTACATTAAAATTCTTGGTTCATGGAGGTTTTTTCCCCTTCCTGTTCTCTCTCTACTTCTCTTTTTCCTTTGACATGCTCTCCCCTCCCATACTCATTTTCTCTCTGAGTCAAGCTACACTTCCTCATCAAAGAAGCTCTAATGGGATCACATATTTGACCAGCTGCCAGGGAAATTTCCAGTAACCTCTGAAATCCTAAACATTCAATTTTGGAGGATTATAGGGAAAATGTTTCATCTTTTTGATAGAGAAGCGCCAAAAATTGAGAGTTGCCAGCTCATCTTGTGCTGTTCCGATGGAAGGAGCTTGGGCGGGCTATTTTTAGGTTAAAAAGCTGTACTTTGCTAAGATAAAAGCTGAGGCTCTTTCAAAGCAAAAACCTTAAAGTGTGAAATCCATCAAGTCTGTTATTCTGCCGAGCACGGTGACAGTGTCAGGCTGAGGCAGTGGTGAGCTGATGTCTGGGTGAGTGTGGCCCCTGCCCTGCAGGGGATGGAATCTCTCTCCTCTGTACCCTCCTCCAACAGCAGCCTGACACCCAGATTTACGAAAAACCTGGAAACTGAGATGCAGTTTCTCTCCCTGTGGTGACCTGGTGGTCTCTGCTGTCCATGGAGGAGGGTGCAGGGCTGTTTGTCAGGGACTGAAAGGAGTGTCTGAAACTCCAGGTGTTTTGGAAACTTGGGATGGCTGCCAGGCAGGAAGGAGATGCAAAGGCACATCCAGGTTCCTGCCTGAGAGACACTCCTAATTCATTCTGGGTATGTCTATGATATGGAAAAGGACACAATTAATCTCTGCAAGTGGCACTCTGTGATGAAAATATCAATATCCATAGGGAATGGCAGATAGGAGGTTGGGGAAGCACAGCAGTGTCTGAGCACGTGCAGGTACCAGCTCACCTGAGACCAGGCAGGTTTGTGTGCCCTGGTGTGGTTTTGTTCCCCAGGAAATTGGCCATTTTGACAAGCTTTTCAATCCACTGATACTAAAAATAAAACTGTCCCAATGTCTTGGGGTGACTTTATGATGTTGTATCCCATATCGCTGTTCTATGCCCAGAAATTAATGTTGTGCCTTTCTATGCCTTTAAACTGAGCCGGGGGGGGGGGGGGGGAAGAAAAATGTACTTTTTCAAAGAAGTTTGCAGTTTGTTTTCGTGTTTTCAAGGACACAGATAAACCTCTCTTGCCTCTATCGTCAGTGGCAGGAGCAGGAGGAAGCAGCTTGCTTTCCAGCCATTTTTTCAGCTCCTTTTCCTCCGGAGAGTCGAACTTTGTTTTTCTGGGACTCCGATTTTTCCCTTCTTCTGCTGGACTGTTTCAACATCAGAATACATTGGGAGGATTTTCCACCGAGGCCTTGGCCCTGGAGGTGGGCCCACCACCCCATCCCAGCTCCAAGGAGGGAGAGGGAGATCTACGGAAGTACTCTGAATTTTCCCCCAGGTTTCTCTCAGCAGAGCAGGAGGTTTTATCATTTAGCATTATTATCCTTTTCCTGTGTGTTTGTTAAATAAATAGTTTTTATCTCTTTCACTTTCCCTTGAGGAAAATTCATTTTTTCCCGAACCTGGTAGGGGGAGGCGTGGTTGTAACCTGCCTTCTCTGAGAGGATATATTTCCAAATTTGCCCAAACCGGCACACCCAAACATTTTGAAATTGTCAAAAGTGCCCCAGTTAGGTACTCCTTGAATATTCTCATCTTTTTCAGTTTGAAACTATAGTGGGCAGCTGTGGGAAGAGCAAAACAGATACTTAATTCTGAAACAGTCTGACCCATTCTCCTTCCCTTTTTACAACCAGACTAAAATTTCCACCTCATTCACGTTGAAAGGTAGCACTGTTCATCCCTGTAATCTCAGAAATAGTCACAGCACAGGACCAGCCTCCTTTCAACTAACTCCCCCCTTAAATGGCCATGTGCCTTGATGTGACCTCATTTAAAAATGAGACTGATTTCGTTTATTTCCTACAATCTTCCTGGGCTGGTGCAGGATAGGTATTTTGCAGCCACCTACAGCCCATTCTGTGGAATTTGGGGTGAGATCTCTGGTGAGATCCCACCTGGAATACTGGAAGTAGATGGTCCTCTAAGGTGCCTTCCAACACAACCCAGTCTATGATTCTACGATTATTCTGTGATTCTATGACGTCTGCTGTTGTGCTTCTGCCATGAGCCCCATCAGGCAGTGCTGCCATGTGGATACAAGAATGCTGCTAGCAGGACTTTCTTGCTATTTTCTGAGAGACTTTTCTCTCTCACAGAAGAGGTAGCAGAGTTCTGTAAAGAGCCAAACACCTGCAGCCTTGAAAAGTCTTGTTTACGGTGCAGTAGAAAAATATTTTGACAATGGATGTTTTAGGATTTTAGCCAATCACCCCAAGGGATGGCTGATCTTTGTCCAATGAGACTATGAAGAAAAAAGTCTATAAAAGAGTTTGCAAAATAATTAAATAAATCAATCTTGCTGCACAATTCCTACCTGCTGGATCTTCTCTCCTCCTCCTCCCTACGGCTGTGGGACACGGTGATATACCCTAGGATTGTGGTAATACTGCCAGGAACCATGGACTCAGCACTGAGAGATCTCTCAAACCTTGAAGTCCAAGTACCGCAGGTGACATATGCATTTTCTTTCAGCAGCAGGCTTCGTACTTATGTGAAGATATCAAAGCACTCCATCAATGTGAATTAATTCTTGCCACAGATAAGGAGGTTGAACTGGTGAGAAGCAAAACAGTGATGGGAGATGTGGCCAGTGAGGGACTAAGCTGGGGAAAGATCCCCAGGTTCACCATTCCTCAAGTGCCACTCCAGATGCAGTGCCAAGAATGAGCAAATCTAATATATGCTGTGAGTGAAATGTAAATAAACAGCTCAGGTAACTGTTTTCCTTCAAAAGGCAAAGAAAATAAAGAAATTGCAATGATTTGGTTATTTAACCCTCAGTGAGAAACAGAAAATTGAAAATATATTTTCCTATGAAAATTTAATTATTGTTTATTCTGTTGAACTGATTTCATTTCTCTGTGAAGGTCACAGTCTTCTGCCCATGAGAAAAAAATCCTTTCAGAAATGGAGTTGAAAACCAGAAAATTACAGAAAGCAGAGAAGCTCTCATCTGACTTAAACTTCAAGGATGGGATTTTCAAAGATAACTAAGGGATTTAGCAGTCTGATTTCCTAATCAGAAGCCCAATTGTCCTTGAATGAGATCTCCCCAGACAGACATAGTCCAGGGGGAAATAGATCTACAGGAAAGGAAAAAAAGGTGCCAACTCTATAAATGGGCCTTTAGGAAAAAAGAATCCCCCAAGCAATGAGGACTTTCAGGAGGTGAGGATACATTACCCAGGCAGCACCAATGGATAAAACACACAAGAGGGTTTTTTTAAAACATATGTGTTCAAATGAGCTAAAAAGGTGTCTGAGATGCTCTTCAGTTTAGCTGAAAACATCCAGTGATTCTAATGTGGTAAAAGATCCTGAAGCATCTGTTCAGGCTACTGCTAACCTTGTTTTGAGGAGAATTCTGCCATTGCTGATCTGCTGGTGAGAGAGAGGTAGCTGGAGCCGGGTTTTGTGGGAAGCAGCCCGGACCTTTGGGGGGCCTCTTCAAAGAAATCTCACTAAGATTTGCTCGAAAAGGCTCAGGGAGTCTTTTCTCCTCTGGCTGCTGCATTAATAGTCCTGTGGCCAAGACTGAAATTTCTGGCTCCTTGTTGACCAGTGTTTTGTGAGGAATGACTTGGTGACAAGTGCCCAGTTTTCACTCTTGATGCATATTCAGGTCCCACAAGTCACTGAAGGTGAAATATCTGAGCACTAAAATGCCAGGCTGGGCTGTACCAAGTGCCCACAGAGCCCTGTGCTGTATCTCAGGTAGCCTCTCGTGAGTAACAGAACTGAGCAATCTTAGTGCTGCTTCTGCCTGTGCCTTTCCTGTCCCTGGCAATGTGCAGTTCTGAGCCTTTCTAGTCTAAATTCAGGCTTTTTGTACTCAAAAGCTGTCAATAGATTGGTTTTCCACCCAACCTTCCCTTGATACATTAAAACTTCAACATCCAGTATGGCAAGGAGCTCCAAGGCTGAAGCACCCACCATGTGAAGAAAAGGTCCTTTTAACTTTTTTTTCTGCCTGAGAGGTGTCTACACTGTTAGATCATCTGGAGTGGGCCAAATGGACCAGCAGTATCCTACACCATGGCTTGTGATGAGCGTACAAGGAAGAGGAAGATGCTGAATGTCTCATTCCAGGGATGGCTGAGCTGCATCCCCACATCCCACATCCTTTCCCTCCTCCCCAGCCACCGCCCCTGCAGGGATCTAAGCCTTTGCCTCTCACGTGGGGCTTGAGCTACACGCATGAAGCTTTGTAATTACACTGGGAATCTCATTCCAAAGGGGAGGAGGGGAACAGGGGTGGGCAGGGAAGGAACTGCCAAGTTTATTATCTAGGGGTTTGTTGGTTTGGGGTTTTTTTTTGCTATAGATGACAATCTACGTGAAAGTCCCTTTTGTGTGTTCATTACTAGAGATTTTATAGCCTAATGAATGTGACTCATCTGTGTAATCACATTGTTTTCCACTACTCCAGATGTTCTGTGGAACACCTCTGGCTTGTGAGCTCCTATTTAAACATTTCTTGTAAACACAAAAGCTGTTTGTTTGTTTTAATGTTCCATCACATCCCATTACCCAGTGAAGGTGAAAGATTGAAATGCAACGTTTTCTTGCCAAGAGATTTTTTTTTCCCTCCTTCCTCCCTCTGCTTCCCCTGATGTATCTTTGTCTGGTGTCTAATTAGTATGCAATGGGATGCAGAGATTCCTCTGTTAAATATCTTGTTTCTTTCTGCTTGCCTTGATCTCTGTAAGCAGGGGGATGCTACGTGGAGATCTGGGGGCTGCCTATTTCAGATGCTGCAAAATTTCAGCCCTCGTTGCCTCATGTGAAGATTCAATCTATTGTTGTATCAGGGATACAGTGCCATGGGACTCAACTCCCTATCTTCCGGTTATTCACATCAGGGAAAAATAAATACCAGAGATAAACACTCCCTTGCAGCAGCACTAAACACATGCTGCAGTGACATTAGAGATTGTCTCGAGGCTATTTTCAAAACTGTGGGGCAGCCAATCCAGCTGAATTCTGTGAGAGCTTATTTTAGCACCAAAGCAGGTGTGACGTAACGCCTTGGTATGGGTGTAGCAGGTTGAGTTGTGATCTGGACAGATAAAAGAGCAAGGAAACATCGAGCATAAGTTAAGTGTAGGTAATAGGGTGGCTCAGTGGGCTCTGGAAACAAAGAGGGTTCTTTTCATTTTACAGTGTAGCTCCATTGTATTTTCAAAGTCACAACTCTTTTAACTTCATATCTCTTAGGGATCCAGATCTGCTGCAAGTCCAGTCCTTGGAGTGGCTTGGGATCTCTGCAATATGTGCAGACATTTCTAATTTTACAGGATTTGACGCAGGACTGTAAAAGTGACATGAGTCTTGCATTGTAACCATTGCAGTAGGAGGCACCTACTGTAGTCAGTAGGTACCCAAAGAAATGGAGCCTCAGAAGTCAGCTTGGGGAAGGTGTTTTCACATCTCATTATGAAATAAAGAAATGCTGAAGCAAATCTCAGGATGAAGATTGGGAATAGAAAGGAGGGAAATGTTCATGAGACAACAGAACCATTTGGGAAAGGGATAGGATCATTAAGGTTGGAAAAGACCTCCAAGACCACCAAGTCTGATAGGGGAAAGTAGAACACAAAATTAAGAGCCAAGAAAGCACCAGGGGAGACATGAGGTGGGTATTTCAGTCAAGCTTTCAGAAGAGAAGATTTAAATATTTCAAAATGATTATCAACATATTAGGTCTGGGACATTAATTCAGCTTTATGTTCTTTTGAGAAAAATTATGAAAACTCATAACAAGTCTAAAGTCTGGCAAAGCTGCACTGCTTGCTCCAGTCTTAACAGATAAAGCTTAGAGGATTGTGGGAGATTAACAGCTGGTGAAATTAGTCTTTGGAGCCTGTCAAACATGGAGCTCAGGAGCTGCCTGAGCTCTCTCTTGCTTGAGAGCTGCAGGGCTTCCACCAAGGAGAATATGAATTAGAAACCTTGGGGAATGCTGTATTTACAGGGGAAAACCAGACTGACCCGCAAGGAATTGCCAGGTGGGAATGGCAGGGGACACTGGGAACTCTGTGTTAGGAAAAGGACTCTGCAGGATTTGGGTGCGTGAAATAAGACAGCACGAAGGAGACTGAACAGATTTATTTGCTTCTGAGAAGGAAGCTGAGAGACTGTTCTGAGGCAATTACAGGAGTAGTCTTCCTGCCTGGGAAGGTGGCTCCTATAGCCTAGGATAGTAGCACAGATCTTCAGCAGCTGTTTTGTTAATAACACATCAATGGAAATATTTATGTTATAAGGGTTTGGTTTGTTTCTCTTACCCACGGATTAAAAGAGTGGGTGACACATAAAAATGAAGATAAATCTGCTTCAAGTGAAATGCTTTATGCTGAAGCAATATTGAACACTATTTGAGTTCTACCCTTTCAGATTTAGGGTTGGGTATTTTTTTCCCTTTTTTAAGAGATGTAAAGGAAATTATTCCAAAAGAAATCTTCAAAAAAAACCCACATAATTTGTGGTTATTCAGTGCACTAGTTTTGATCAATGCCAAGTGCTTTCTTCCAGTTTTGATATTTTAAGCATTACCAATCTGCATAAAATATTTTTAATGGAATCATTTCAATCTCCAAAAAAATTGAAACATTCTGTTCTGATAAAGTCGAACCTTATTGGGAACATTTCATTTCAGTTCCATTTCTTAAGGAAAAAAAAGAATCACTTAAATGGACATGTTCCTCAGGATAGGTTGATTTCAGTAAAATGCCATTTTTTTGTCAGAAAAGAAATATTTCAGTAGAACATTTTTCAACCTATTCCAGTTCTGAGTTACTGCACATATATTCACTGCCATGAAAGTTTTATATGTGGTAACATTTTAATAATTTCTTCTAATTTCATCCAACCTTCCTGAGATACTTCAGATGTTTAATGAATGCAGTCAGCTAATTTTCCACCAATTTCTCTTAACATTTTTCATGAAATAAACCCCGTTTCTCCATCCACACCTTGGTTTTATGCTGTGTTCATGGAGGTCAAACCTCGGTTACTGGAATTCCAAACCAGTATTTTTCTTATTTATAGAACTGTGTTACTAAGACTTGGATGAAGTCAGGCCACATTTTGCTTTTTCTTTAAGAGAAATCCAGCAAATCCAAAAGACAAGAGGAAAGAAGCATTGCCATTACCTCTGTACACGTGGGAGACTGAGTGAGACAAAGGGTGGAAATGATCTCACCTAATTTTATCCCTCTAAAATGTATCTGGGCCAACACTGTCACGCAGATTCTGTGAAGCAAAGAGACAGCTCCAGAATGTGAAACATTCTATGGATCGTAGGGAGAGGTGGTGCTCTTTTTGGAGATCTCTCTTGCACTCCACTGACTGGAGCAGCAGCACAAGCAACTGATTCTAAAAATTTTGCATAGCTCATGTCAGACAAAAATGGATCTCAGCTTTTGTGATAAAGCTAAGGCTTCCCAGAATATCTGAGGCAGATTTAGAAACCAAATGTATATTTGCTGAATTCAAGGCTGACGCTTTAATCATAAGATGGAACTTCCTTTCATAATCCTGACTCTATCTTATTTCAATAATTCAGCATATTTTCTTCAAAGAACAGGAGTGGGACATCTGCAGAATGCTGAAAACCAATTATTTAGTTGGGCAGACGAATCATGCTAAACACTTCTGCGCTCCAGAATTCTGAAACCATGTGAACTTTTGCAAATGCTCCTGAGAGATGCCACAGGGAAGATTTCCTTTTCAGAGAAACGATCTGAGAGTGGAAAGCATTTCACACAAGAGGAAGCAACATATGCCACTATAACCAAGGAATAAATAGGAAAAATAACATGGGAATAACAAGTTTTTCTTTTGCTGGCAAGACTATTATTGCCTGAACACAGGAAACACAAGCCATGAGGCACATCACCAATAAACCTCTTGTGACAGATTTTCTGACTGGAAAAAACACTTTCATCATATCTACTTCCTGCATGAGTTTACGTGAGGCCCCCACAAGCATGTCCTTACAAGTGCATGGAAATAGATGATGATAAATATCTCCACCATCCATCCTCTTTTGCTGGGAAAAAAGACAGATATTCTTGGTGGACTTTGTTTCAGACTATCCAGAACCTGGTCCTGGGCACATGGAGGGTTTCCCCACCAGGTGTGGAATGTGTTCACTGCTCTGCTGGGAGGAGGCTGAGAGCTGCCTGGCAGGAGCACATCATAATCAAGGAGTTTGGACAGGGTAAGAGGAAAATATGAAATATCTACAAGATGATTGTGCTGACTGTTTGCTAAGAACAATTGTGGGATTGGTCCTGGGGAACCTTGGACAGCCCTTCCTTCCCTGCACGTTCTGTGTATTCAAGCACCATCTCAGGGGTGTTATTACATGAGGATTGTCCATGGTAGAAAAGAATTTTCAGCCTTGCAAGACAAGAGCAATACAGAAGGAGAACAGAGGGGAGGAAGGGTTTACCCGAGTGCCACCTGGGACACAAATGTCGCGTCTTAATTCCAGGCTCCAAGACTGCTGTGCTTTTAACCCAGCTGAGAGGAAAACGCAATCCATGTCTGAGCCAGGTTCCTGCACTAAGTTCAGTGCCCATTGGTGAGTTATGATTTTCCAGCACTTTTCACCTTGACTGTCTCTTCCTGTAATTTTCATTCCTTTCTCCCAGCTGGTGCCTTGCTTACATGATAGGAGAAAATATTAAATTAGTTCCCTTTACTGGAAATGATATTCCATTAAACCATTGTCATAGCTACTAAGAGACCTTTCAGCCTCCTGGTAGGCTTTGTTTTAGAAACATCTGACAAATCCTGTGGCACTCTTACAGGGAGTTCAAAGCCGAGGCACTGTAAGCTTGTGCAGTTACAGATTAAGTGGTTTAATATTGCAGAGAACAGAGCAGGGGAAAGGACAACGTGTTGGATATCTGTGGCCTTCCCCAGATTGTGCTTCATCGGGCTTTGTGTCTGAGCCATTGTCCTTTGCCTTTTACATCCATCTGCAATATTAAAACACTTAGTATGGGCAGTAATTATTTGAGCTGATGATGCTTTTTCTTTGAACTCCTTGCTGCAGTGCCAAAGGATTTGTTAGATATTGCAATGATATGCAGTGGTTGGAGGGACATTACTTCCCCCCCTGTAGAGCACCCGCAAGACAGAACATAATTGGACTACAAACTTTGAACTTGCTGAGGTTTTTCATCTTACTTTTGGTGTGCACAAGTGGCCATTAGATACTTGTCTGGATCACACTTTTCTCATGATAGCTGAGAGCAATGATAACATTCATTCTTGGCTACCACAGGATATTTTTTACATATTGGCCTCAAAGATGTCACAAAGAGTTAGGAGGTCATATTGTTTTGTAGGGGTTGATCTAAAGTTTTAAAGAAGTGGTAATTTTGTTGGAAAAATCTGGGCTAAAAATGTCAGCAAAGTTGCACTGAATTGAGTGAATAGTTCTGTGGAGGAAAAAAAAGGGAAAAGAGGTGGACAGAAATGAAAGTTCTAAAAGAAAGAGAAATCTTTCTTTGAGACACACTCACCTCAGTGGTCCAAAATGTCTTTTTCTTGGGCAGGTTCACCAGAACACTGAATAAAAGACAAGAAAAATATGCCT
This sequence comes from Corvus kubaryi, assembly GCF_017639235.1. Classification (NCBI taxonomy): domain Eukaryota; kingdom Metazoa; phylum Chordata; class Aves; order Passeriformes; family Corvidae; genus Corvus; species Corvus kubaryi. The sequence continues at coordinate 4,182,391 of NW_024582065.1, read as the reverse complement.
TCCAAGAATTAAGTGCAAAATTTGATCTAAATTTAAATGAAATTATTTCATAAACATATTTCTCACTCTATAGGCTCCCCCCACTCACTTTTTCCTTTCATCAAATACCTTTAAAAGAAGAAAAAAATCCCAAACATAACCAAACAAAAAGCAAACAAACAAACAAACAAACCAATCAACTCCCCCCACCCAACTCCAAAAAACTTGGTTTGACAATAGCAACCATTCCTGTGGAAATGTCTCTCACATACCTTTGGATACCTGTCAACTGCAAAAAGGGGTGTTTCAGCTGCACTCAGGGTGAAACTGGGCATCATAATAAAGAAACATGATTTCCTTACCCACTTAAGAGAAAATATCAGTAGTTTTCTGAAGGAATTAAATTGAAAAAAATGGTCCTATCAATTTATCTTGAGACAATAAAAGTTTGTGGTTCATGCCACACACATTAGTGATTGAAGTGGGAAATTAATTGGTAAAAGATTATGTAATTTAAGAAAAATATCCCCCAAAGTGGGAGCTGTGTGAGAACTTCATTTTTGATCTATGTGTATAAAACCAAAAAATCCATGAAGCCATTCTTGTTAATTTATGCTAAGTGCTGTGTTGCTAGTTGCAGTAAATCTTTACTTGAAAGATCAATGCATAGATAAATAAAGTAGAAAAATAAATAAGAATGGAACAAATATTGTTAAGCAACAAGACATGCTTTAAAGCGAGTCCTGGGCTCATCTGTTTTGTCTACTTATGGTTTCTGCTTATGAGAAATACTGTATTAAATCTCTTTCATGTCATGCACTGCTCTGAGCTCTTTCTTGACACATCTCTGAACATCAAACAAGAAAGTGAAAAGCAGAAAGTGAAGAACAGGAAGTGTCCACAAGAGCTGGGGCATGACCAGGGTTAAAGGTCTGGATGTCTGGATGCCTTCCCAACCTCTGCAAGCACATCCAGTGTTGGATGCAGCCTCCTTCCACAATCCCTGTGGAAGCCCAGGACTGGAACAGCATGTTCACATTTGCAGGGTCATTCCAGTAGCCAGTGTTTGGCTATTCTTATGCAATGAAAAGACTCTTGTTAATTACTGTGACTTCTTTACAATCAGAAGATGTACACATTTGAACCACAAAGGATCCTCTCTGGAGAACAACCTTTATTTGCTTGATTGCTTCTGTTCAGTTAATTCTGCCTAATTACTATTTTCTTCCTATTAGATACTAATTGTATACAGTATTTTCATTATAAAGTGTAATTTTTCCCAGAGAACTATGTCAATCACACAGACAATACTACCCGAGGTCTCATTTACTTCATTAAACCAGAGAACAGCCTCTCTTCTGATTAAAACTGCAGTTGGAGGTATGGATGTGGTGATGTCCTACTCCTATAGCGTAGCTGTGAGAACGTATCACGGAGTCCCGCAGTGGTAGGGAGGAGAAGAGAGATCCAACAGGCAGGAGCTGTGCAGCAAGATTCTTTTATTGAATTATTTTACAACTCTTTCGTAGACTTTTTTCTTCATAGTCTAATTGGTCAAAGGATCAGGCACCCCTTGGGGGGTGATTGGCTAAAATCCTAAAACATCCATTGTCAAAATATTTTTCTACTGTACTATAAACAAGGCTTTGCAAGGTCACAGGTGTTCATGGTTTCTAGAACTCTACAAATATCTTCCATGAGAGAGAAAAGTATCTCACGGGACTGGAAAGAAGCAAGAAAATTCTTGCTAGCAGCAATATTTGCATCCACAAGAACGAATCAGATAATGATCACAAAAAGTCTTATTCCTATTTTAAGTGGGTAAAGATGCCCCTCTTTGACTGCTGGTAGTTTTAAAATCCTCTTTATTTTGTCTGTCTTTACAGGGAATTCAACTGGTTTGCCACCAAAAATGCAGGAATTGTGCTATAAATTATCATTGTGTAAAGCATGAATAAATACTGTGTGAAGAGAGATCAAAATATTTGAATATTTAGTCTTATTAGAACCAGAGTGCATAGCAACACAGTGGCAAGGATTGAGAGGAATACAGAAGAACTAATAGATATTCTTGTCTCAGAGAAGAACAGCGAGCACTTTTTCTTGAATGGGGGTAGAAAAAGGATTGACATGACAGGGAATACATTGGGATGTAACTTGTAATGAGGGTATGGAAGTTGTAGCTACAGGATCCTAAGCCCAAGCCCACAAGGGAGTGAAGACTTTCCATTTCCAAGCACAACAACTGCCTCATTCAAGCTGGTAAAAATAACCAGCAACAGAATAATTTGAGAGTGTTGGTGCTTTGCTGTGTGACACCAGGATGTTCAGTTTCCTTGGAGCCCCAATATTACCCTCCACCTGCAAAACAAGGGTACCCTTTCCCTCACTGCCTCTTTTTGGTGTCAGATCCAGTACATTAATGACTTATAATTCACAGACCCTGCTCAGCCCCTCACAGGATGAAGTAGCCAACCAGAGTAAACAAAAAATATCATTCTCATGCAAAGGCTGCAGGTAATAACATCACCTCGTAATTCAGGAGTCTGTGCAACTCCAGACTAACTAACTGTATAATCCTATAAGCACCCAACACACACTCAGCACTTCATAAATAATTAGTAATAGCATTAATAATACAACTGATGGCACGGTAACTTTCAATAATAGCTAGATTTTCAGGAAGTGTCCCAGAGCCAAATGGGATACCTGACATGCCCTGTATTTGCCAGAGCTTTAGAAGCCTTTCAGGGGGAGTGTCCAGAAATCCCACTTCAGTCACAACATGTGACCATGAAGCAATTGCCATCTCAGGTGCCCCTGATGTGACATGCAGGGACCACATTAAAGGATTTCTAGGTTAAGGACCTCCAGAGAGCATGGACAGAAGAGATCTCAAGGGGTTACCTGTTCTGCTCCCCAGCCTAGTGCTGGATCAGCTCAATTTCTGCCATTCCAGACCTTGGTTTAGTCTTGTTCCCAAAGACTTGCTGTGGTGGGGATCAACACCATTCTCAACCAATGTGTTCCATGGCTTCATTTCCTGGAATGAGAAAATCTTTTACTTAAAGCCTGACATAAACACCTCTGCTGCTGTTCAGGTCCAGTGTTTTTTGCCTGTATTCTTCTTTTTGAATCTTTTATTCTTTGGAAGGAGGCCACCTCCCAATACCTTCTTTGCCTTTTCTGCTTAAGCACTCTCAATTCCCTCTGTCTTTCCCCTTTTCTTGATCATTCTCGCTGTTCTGGATTCTCTCCACTTTATCCACCTTTCCTCTAAATCCTGTGCCAAACCTGAACGTTGTGGTCCAGCTCAAATGTCACCAATACTCAATCAAGTGAAACAGCCCATTTATCACTCAGGTTTCTCCCTGATTTATGTGGGCAAAAATCTTCATGGCATCACTGTATATCCTCTGCTCTTTGGTGTGGGACTGTACATTAATATATGTTATAGATCTTTTTTGCTTTCTAAGCACTTGACATTTTTTCCCCTAGTTTTCCCTTGTTTGAGATTTGAAATCTTATTTTGCTTGAAGATAATTTGGTCAGCTGACAAATACAGACATGATTTTTTCAATATTAACTATATAAAAAGTGTTGCTGTGGCAATAAAGAGATCTTTAGCAAGTGAACAAGAACTAGAAGGACCCACATATTTCAGCCTCTGGAACATGAAAATGCAAAGAAAAAAAAAGGCAAAAATAAGTGGAATTCAGAAAAAAACTTGTATTTCCTGTAAGGATTTCCTTTCTGTGCAGATTTAATTGGGTATTATTCTTCCAGACTGGTTTATTGACAGAAGGTTAATGCAGCTAGATATTATCTCACTGCTATTCAAAATCCTAAATCCACCAGGATATTTGATTATCCTGGTCCTTTTCCTCACATTAGTGAACCCCTCTGTAGATGACAACAGGGCACTGAGTATTGTGCAATGATATACATTCCACTGCTCTGAATTCTGAGTTTTCATCCCAAAATCCAGCCCAAAGAGAAATGGAAATGCTGCACAGGAGCTGCCATATGGGTGGGGATAAAGGATGAGTTCAGCAAAGGGCCTGATCCATGGATCAAGGATTTTTGCATCATCTGAGCTCTGTGAGCACTGGTAGGAACCATTTCTAGGCTTTTTTTTGGCATGACTCAAAGAAGACTCGCTGGATCTTGTAGCCCATCACTATTATTGAAGTTATTCTTTTGCAGCCAGATGTGCAAGCAGAAGATTTGGGATACCTTTCCAGCAAGAAGAGAATCCCAAGACAGAGCATGTCCCCAGGGTCGGGATTTGGGGCAACTCTTATGGCGGTGATAGGGCACAGATTCTACAGCAGGTGCCTGCTCAGGGCTGGCCTTGTGCCAGCCAGGAATGAGCCCCTGTGTCTCTTGCCACAGCTCATTGCCCAGGTTTATGGAGACTTTATGGGCCATGGCAACGATCTGATGTGGATTTTAAATGTGGAACAACATGGGGCATTCTCATGCCCATGCTCAGCTAGGAAAAGTTAGGCCTCCTGCCAAAGCACTGTGAGAGCCCAGAGAAACTAGGGGATAAACAGAGAGGATCTCTCAGCATCAGGAGAAACTGTGAAACTTCCAATAGGCACAAATCATACCCACATAATTCTTCCTACTTAAATACCTTGTCCCACTCCTTAAACAAATATCAGGCATCGCTTAAGTTCAGGATCTACTTTTTCTTCATCAGTCCCACCATTCTTCAGTCAGAGGTGCAAAAGTTTTTATCAAGAGTTTCTCTCTGCCACTTCATTTCTGAGCTCAGAAATGATCATGATTGGTCTCCAAGTCTTTGGTGAATGTTCTGATGGTGGAAAATTAGCTCCATGGAAGGGTAAATGGAGATATCCAGGAGCATAAGGGCAGCCAGACGGAGAGATGTAAACACAGAAAAAACTGGATGAAAAATAAGGCTGAAAGATTGTGTGGATGGATGGACAGTGATTCACTGTGGACAGATGGAAATGGAAGCTGTTTGGAAAACAGGATTTCTGTTCAACTGTGACACATTGGGATTTGTTTCCATCCAGAATGGGAAAAAAGTCGCCATGTTGGCAATTTTTAACCAAATGGAAATGTGGCCTTCCTTCCCAATGGAAAATGCCTTCTCCCCCTCCATCCTACACAGTTGTCTCAGAAGGAAGGACATAATTCAATAATTTTAAAACTTTGCAATGCAATATGAAATAAATACATATGTGATTTTAGAAATGTTAGATAAAAGCAGGACATGATTAATATTTGAATCATAGAATGGTGTGGGTTGGAAGGGACCCTAAAGATCATCCAGTTACTGCTGTGGGCAGGGAGCTCTCATTCTCTATGCTATAAATATGACATGAAATAAAGGGCTGAAACTAAATGGTCACACATTGGAGAACAATGATAAACATATATTCTGTTAAAAATAAACACATTTCCACGAAACATTTTAAATTTAAATGAAAAGCAGAAGTCTTCCATTTCTAATCATTCCATCCTTGAAATCAAGACACAGCCTGAAAAGAGACAAGTATGGAGTAGGGCTTGAAAATGGACAGGGGATGAAATGGTGGAAAGGTGTCAAAGATGTGCTGCTGAAGGTCCAGAATTTGTCCAGCTGCAGTTGGTGGCAGCTCTTCTCAGGCTCAGTAGGACCAGCTGGGAGGTCCCCCAAGCTGGCAGTGGCTAATGGGAAACCAGAGCCATATCAGGCTGTCACAGTACGGGGACAGAAGATTTCAGACCAAATATCACACACTGCCAATTTTCCCAGATGATGTTCCTGAAAATTCCTGCACTCCAGTTTAATGATTTGCAGAGAGGCCAAGGCGGGCTTCATGAGCCAGAGGTTTTTTAACTTGACTTTTCCTTTCAGTGGGAACATCCGTTGTTTCCACTGCAACATGTCCATGCTGCACAAACGGCTGCTCTGCACGTAGGAGTCCTGATAGGAAAAGTTCTGCTCCCAGCTGCCAAATTGTTAAATGGTCAATGAATAATAAATCGCCTCCTGAACTGTGCCCATGTTCTGCTGTTGCAGGGGATGCTGTGCACTCCAACTTTGGGTTTCAGCACTTTTTTAATGGAAAAGATACACAAACTATGAGGGCTTAGCCTGAGCCTGCCAAGAAAGCAGCAAAATGACACATTCCTGGTATGGGGCTGTTGCTGTGGATCCTTTCTACAGCAAATCTGGGTACCTTCTCTTCAAAACAAATCTGTCTGGAGACATAGCCAGCTGTTGAGCATGAGGAAAAGGCAATTCCAAGGAAGGGGAGCCCCAGAGGTGATTGCTGGGGAAGGTCCTCAGAGTGTGTGTGATCCTGACAATCCAGGTCCACTTTGGGACAGATCTTCTGGGACATGGTACTTGAGTTCTCATAAGATTTGCTCATTTCTGCAGGAGTTACACTGATTTTTCTTCCTCTGCCCTTCTTAATTGGGTCTAGAACTCTGCCTTTTTTTGAGCCATAAAGGCTTTAACCCAGAGGATGAATACCCAGGAGATGTGAGGAGACAACCATGGCTTCATATAGAAGGGGGAGATCATGAAATCACCTCCCAGACCAGCTTTCCATTTGCAGCAATGACACCAGTGCATGATGCATCTCTTAAATTTCCATTCCATATCCTGTGTTTCACGGATCCCTTGCAGGAGGCAGCTCACTGGTGTGATTGCCCATGGAGGAGGGCAGACGAGCAAGAAATCAGTGTCTTGACACTGACTTTTGGCGCAGTTCCCTCTCCCCTCCTGAGAGAAGCCTCTGAATAATCTGGCTGTGTCGCAGGACTTGTTGCATATTCTAATTCTCCTTGCTCCCTGATTTAGTGCCACAGTTAATGCTTTTGATGTCAGCCTGAGTGAGATAGAAAGCTTTAAAAATTCATAGCTGACCTTTCACTGACACGTTTGGTTTCCGATAGGCGAGTGCTGTGTGGCAGGGCCAGGGGAGGGGAGGGCAGTTTTTAAGCCTGAATTGCCTTTTTCCCAAAACAAGAGAAAACATTTGGGGGGTGGGGGGGGGGGGAGTTGGTGTCTCAGTTCTGTACAGGGGTAGAAAGGGAGACAGGAATGAAAATTAAACCAAGGGAGACAGACCTCAAAAGAAAAGGACGGGCTTATGAAAAATATATACCCTTACCAAAAGAAGATGGAATACAAATTGGGTCCCTTTTAAATATGTCTTTAAAAGAGATGTTTTAAAGGGAGGGGGTATAGGGGAAAAGGAGAGGGGAGGAGGGGGAAGGGGAAAAAATGTCTCTTAAATGTGTTCAGAACATTTCTGCAGCCTGCAGAGCTGGGATTGTTTATTAGAAGATAAGATAGTGAAAAATGTATTTTGCAGAAAGAAAATAGTAAAGCTGGTTTCCCAGCAGATAAGAAGCCAAATTTCTATTTTATGCTCAATTGAATGATTCAGTTACATTATCTGGGAGGCAGCAGTGAAATAATACCCTTTGGAAATGAGACTGGGAGGACATGTGGTTCGGAGGAGGCAGCTACAGGCCCAGCCCCCAGTGACCAGGATGCCCAACCCTGGGACACCATGGCAGTGCAGCCCTCCCTCCATCACACTCCTGGTGTGACTGTGGATGGTGAGATCCGGGTCCCAAGCAGCCTCTGCAGCCTGCACAGCATTCCCAAACTGGAAACGTGCAGGATTAGTGCTTGTCCCTTCATGCTGTCCAGTGGCACTGACCACTGATGCTACACAAGCAGTGCTTCTTTTTTTGGGATAACTCCCTCCCTCCTTGTCACAATGTGGTCCATGCCAGGCCATGGGTGAATAGAGAGGAGATCCACATGGAGAGTGCAGGGCCTGAAGTGACAGCAGCATTGTGCTGTTTTCCCTCCACATCACCTTTGCATGTCTCAGGTCTGATGTCTGCAGAGGCAGCCACTGTCTGCTGTGGGAGAACTGATGTGACATGTGGCAGGACATGTGCTTCTGCAATTTTACAATGAGTCCAGCAGCTTGGGGTTTTCCTTAGAGCTACAGCTTCAGGAAAAAAGAAAGAGGAAAAAAGAAAAGTGAAAAAGCAATAGGAATTTACTCAGCCTTTTAGCTGTGACAGACAGCCTGGTTATACAAGATGAGTACCCTGTACAGTCTCAAAATCCAGGGGAAAAAAATATTATTTTAAAACAAAAACTCCATGAAGTAAGCACAAAACCCATTCCCATGACTATTTATCCCAGGATTCTTAGATGATGGACTCTCCAGTTTTCACTGCTCAAGGTTGGCAATATTATTTGTTGTGTTGCTTAGGAGCCTTGTCTCTTTTTTTGCTTTTTCTTTCCCTTAATATAAATGTCATTCCTTCCTAAACCTTATGGCTCCCTCTGCAAATGAAGAAACAAATGAAGCATGTGGCATATTAGTGCCAATCTTTTGCTTGCACTGAAGGATCTGGCTCACAACTGTGGTTATTGTGTCCTTGATAAGTCCATTTTTTATTTACTGAGACATTTAATTTGTGAGTCATTATTTGTGTGAGCCTTTCCACACTGGTCATCCACTGAGAAATCCACTGGTAAAGGACACAGCAGCTTTGGGCAGTTTTTTATGGGGTCTCTGCCATGGGCAATTTTTGACCACTAAGAGAAGCTACACCAGATGTTGTGGTGATGTATAATTCAGGTTTTAATTGTAAAGTTAAAGGTTCTTAAAATTGAACTCCTGTTCTAGGACTTGTGGAGGGGAATATTTTTCTGCAGGAGACTCAGCTGTGGTGATAGCCATGTCCAGATGTGGACAGGGAGGGTGGTGGCTCCAAGCTGGTCCTTTTCCACCTGAGGTTATTTTTAGTGGCTGTTCAGATGACTCCTGCTTGCGCTCCAGTCCCAGCAGGCAGATATTTCACAATAATTGGCTTAAACTGACCATAGATAATGGCAAGATTTGGGAAGATAAGAACTGAATTCCATTGAGAAAAAGGAGTATTTATTGAGCAGAAGGTCTGTATCTTTGCACAGGCACAATCTGCCAGAAATAAGATGGTTATTTGTAGCAATGGGAACAAAGACACAGGGACCTCCTTCTTGCTTGCTCCAAAGAAGATCGTTTATTGCAACAAACCAAGCCTTTTTATGTTCCAAACTTAACCAAAACAAGCACGCATTGGCTGCCTGCTGCAGTGGTGTCACTGTTCACGTGTCCTTTTCCCCAATCAGCTCTCCCATCACGTGGTTTCCACGCACCTCCCCAGCCATTTGCTGCCTCACACACGAGGTGACCACATGCCAGCCATGCAACTCGTTCTCTGCTCATATGGCCTGGTTTTTTACCTCGCTGATAGTTGGACCTTTCCCAGAGTGCTTTCTGTTGAGCAAGAGTGAACAGAGGTGAACAGGATTTCTTATCTCCCACAGTGATGTAAAGAATGAACCAGAGAAAATATTCCTTCTTGACCACTCCACTTCTGAATATGTCTTGGGGGATTGTATTTGATTAACTGTATAAAATTATGGCTTATTACATGATTTTATGTCCTGATGAAGACTGAATCGCCACCACAGCAGGTAGGCATTGATTAGAGACAAGAAAAAGAGAATCTTTGCTCAAGCCTTAGCTTCTGAGAGAACATAAAAGACAAGATCTTCAAGTCTATAGAATCACTCGGTGGGGACCAGAGCCCAGTTTCTATTCTCCAAATCACACTTACTAAAACTTTCTTGTCATTTTCAGCACTGAGTTTCCTTTCAACAACACTCCTATGTATCAGTTTGATCCATGATTTTGACAACATGTCAAAACAAGTCCTGCTGAAAAGGTCTGAGGGAATTTTCACTTCTACTTTTAGGATCTATTTCAATAGTGCCGGACTTTCCATTTCCACGTTGTACTTTTTCATTACAGTGTAACATACTCTGGTGAGCTGAAAACTCCTGAGGAGACATGCAAGACATTTTAATCTTGCTTAATGGTTTAATCTTTTCCGTGTGAAACTCTGGAAGGATTTTTTTTGTGTGAAAAGTTTAAAATATTTTGACTTCCAGCCCAACAGGAAGGCTGAGCGGTGCCATGCTACACTGCTTTCCTGAGCCAATTTTCCTTTTTAGGGGCTTATGTTGATAATAAAGGTACCTGACAGGGTTTTCTGTCATTGTCATTACTTTCCTATCACTATTCAAAATCTAGAAATAAACATTTACCTTTCTTCTCCCAAATCTAGTAATGAAATTTTAAGCCTTGACCCCTCGCTGACAGAATTTTCAGCAGGAATTCCAAAGCAGGAGAGTATTTAGAGAGAGGAGATCTCCTAAGGGGAGGAGAGATTGAGAATGAGGGAGAATATTTATAGCTCACTCCCTGCTATGGATAAAAGAGAGCTGCAGTGCCCAACTACTCAATAATTGAGGAACTGCTGGCCCTGCTCTGGGGGAAAGCAGGAGAAACACTGAGGTGGCCAGGAGAGCAGAGGGGGTGTCTTTTAGATCACACTGTCTTCACAGCACATGTCTGCAAAGGATTTTCCTAGTACAATAAGCCCTCCCCTCCTCTTCCCTCCCCTCCTCTCCCTCCTGTCCATTCCCCTCCCATCCCCTCTCCTTTGCCTTCTCTTTTCCAGACTCCACTCTACAATTATCTTTCGGGGTCACAAATAAAATATTGATTTACTCAAACCCCTGCATTATATGGGCCAAAGAAATTGTAGCTTGGCTTGAAACTGGGAAAGAGATTCCTCCAACCAAGCAGGAACAGTAGGAATTAATGAAAGGTTGAGAATAAAGTAACTTTTCTTAGCATTTGGTATTGTTTTGTTAATCGTAAAAGAAATGTCGTTTTTCCAGGCCTGTGGGGACTAAAGTAGAAGCCCAGGAGATGATTACATTGGATATGAGCTAAAGTATCTCTCTGAGAGATAAAAAATGTCTGGCTGACTAATAACTATGAGACAAGAACAAAAAAAAGAAGAGAGAGGGGGGCGGAAAAGAGAAGCTGAAATGCAGGTGGAGTCACAGAGGTGTGTGGTGGAGGATTTTAAGATGCACACAACTCCCCCCCAGCACACCCAGAACCATCTCTCCAATGTCTGGTGCTTTCCTGGCTTTGTGAAAATACTGGCATGGAAGCGGCAGAGTTTATCTATGGAGAGAGCACAAGAAAACAAATGTTTCATTCCCTGCACTCTAACCTCTCCTGATATTAATGTGTGTGATAAATGCGTTGGCTAAAGGCAGGAGATAAACGAAGTGCATTTAGCCACCAAATTGCATTCCTTGCTATCCCTCAGCCAGAGGAGAGAGGGAAATGCCACTGTTTTTCTGGCACCTCACACATTAGGTGCAATCCCAGTGAGTAATAATCCCAGCTAGCAGGTATTTTATTCCCATGATACCCAAAAGAATAGAGCCTGAATTGCCTCCAGAAAAGATGCCTGGAGTTGGGTTTTCCCTCTGCAGGCTGCTCCACATCCTGCAGCCCTACAGGCAGCGATCCCACTCCAAAGGATCCTCCCGCTTGGAGGAGATTCCAGGCTCTGCCTGTGACAGTCACACTGGAACGAGTCGAGCAGCATTTCAAAAGTAATTTATTCCATTTTGATAGCATTATCTGCCAATTTTCTCCTCCCTATTCTTCCCTTACGTACCCTGTGTATAAAACTGCTGAAACAATTTGCAAATAAGTTTAATAGATCAGATTCATAACACTTTGCAAACAAATTATTACAGGAGTAATCCCTGTGCCTTTAAGCCAGGAAGTCAGCAAGAACTAGAAGAGAAGAGATTTCTTATTCTCTTGCATATTGCTGTGCCTGGTGGTAAGGTATGAGCTGCTTTCCTGGAAGTCTGGTACTTCCAATGTGCAGGTTTAGGTCACAGAAGTTGTTTTGGGTTATTCTAAAAATCGCACACAACTTTGCAGAAAGTTGATACAACATTCTGCAATTTATTTGTTTTAAACGTTGGGTTTTTTTAAATACAAAAATTTTAATCCATTGCCACCACTGGTGCATGAATGAACATGTGTCTTCCCAAAAAATTTAGAGAGAATTGTCTTATTATACATTTTGTCTCATTGTATCTATTACGCTTTATATTTATAGCTATCTGACACTGATAGAAAACGAATAGATTTTCTAGAATGGAAAATTTAGGATAAGGCAAAAGTGACTTTTAGTCCTGGTCTAAGAGATGTCACTGCCCTAGGGCAAAATTTGTGCTGCACAGTAGCCACATCTTCAGTCTGGGCACTACTCTGAGTCTATTTGGGAGGGTTGGACTGAGCTCATCTCCTCTTACCTGCAGCCTCTCCCAAGAGCAAGGACATGTGCTGTTTGGTAGGCCATGGAGTTTGCAGCTCATTTGTCCCTCTCAGCTGATCACAAAGGGGCTGTGCAAAGCCAACAAACTCATGGCTCACCCACCCTCAGCGAGCTTTGTCCCTCTGGATGTGCTTGCAAAATGTGCCAGGGATGGATTTGGATGGGGGAGATTCCTCTGTGCTATGACTTCCAAATGGCAGGAGATGACAAACCCAGATTTTCTGATGTATCTTCTGTGAGTTCTTCCTCCCTCAGGGACGTTTTTCTGTCCACACTCAGTCAGAGTGAGAGTGAAGAGGAAGGCAGGTGAAGACACCCCCAGCTCCCATGGCCAGCCTGTTCCCTGCACTCAGATAAAAGTCCTGGAGCTGAACTTCTGCACAGACATTCCTTCTCCCACAAACAAGACCATTCATCGACTCCTAATTGTATTTCTTTCAGCTGACTTGGCGCTGAAATGGAATTTAATGAGTGAAGATCTAACTGTCTGAGACTGACAACTTTAGTGGTGTTAATGCATCCTATGCAGCTTATGCATAAAATGACCACTTCTCAAGGTCACTGGGTATTTGCTTTGGTGCAGCAACAACTGTATCAGTCTGTCTTCTAAACCCAGCAGATCAGATAAAGCCAAGGAAGTATTTAGAACCTAACTTAGAAATACCAAAAGGACATGTTCTCGCCAGGTACTCAAATGATTCTTTTAAATTAGCAGGTGATTCAGTGACATTAACCTTGAAAGGCCCCAAATCTATCCAGCAAATCTAAAAGGAATGGAACCGATTTCTCTGGATTGGCGAGGTATAAAATTATATCGTCAGTGTATAATAGCTGAAACTCTCTTATTGATGATTAACCACATTTATTAACGGCAGGCTATAATCCCAAGATGTTATTTGTACAATGACTGAGATGTAATATAGAGCTTTCTAAAGGACCAGATCATGAAATGCACCAAAGGTCACCACGAAACCCTGGAGAAATTAGAGCATCAGTCTTGGAAGAAATCTATAGTTAATTCTATTGGCCCTCCTGTCTAGTGCAAAACAATTCTGAGAGGTTGATTCCTCCAGAAGTTTCCTTATTTTTTATTTCAACCTGATGCAAGTTTAGACCCAAGCCCTACCTGTGCTGGAGATTTTAGCACTGTTAATGCTGATGGAAACTCCTGGGCTGGGAAGAGCAGCTTTGATGAGCTTTGGGTACAAATCCTGAGGTGGTGGTGAGGGAGGAGGCTTCAGAGCATCTGGCAACAGCACCTGGTTATTCAGGTGAGGTTTATTTAGTTGTACATTTTTAGGGATTCTTTAGAGCTCAGCAGATTGGTAGAAATGTAAGAGTCAAAATATCCAGTTGTACATCTTTATTCTGCCTCCTTCTTGCCCCCGAAGTGCCTGATGTTAAAATCTCAGCCACTAAATTTCCTTGGAAGCAGAAGCTCCAACTAATCAGTGGCTGGAGTTACCTTAAGTTCTGCTGAGTAGTTTCTCCCCAAATTTACTTTGTGCTGGAAAACATATCTAAGTAATGGTAAATAGCAGAAGTACTACTGACTTAAGATGTATTAAAAGTAATAAAAGACGTTTTAAATACAAATTAACTTTCAGTAAAAATGAATTAGGTTGTTCCTGGAATGCAGCGTGAGAAAGACCAGCTGCCAGGGCTGTTAATGATGTCTTGCCTTAAACAATATGAATTGTTTGCAGTGGGTGAAGTGCTTCCACCCAAGTGGAGTTTTCTGATGGATTAATTTCCAGCCAGAATTCCCATTCCTGCTGTCAGGATGAGCCAAGCATGGGCTGAGCACCAAGGATCCTCACAAACATCTCTGTGGACCAGCAGTAGTGGTCCAGCCTCTCTGTAAAGTTTAAACGCAGGCAATTTTGTTTTCACCTGTTTAAATTCTCTTTCAATCTCAAATTAAACTCAGGACTCCTCAGTAATCCCCATGTTCACCCTTGCAAAACATTGCTGTATTTTGGTCAATAACTGGTGTGTTCCATCTCAGAGGTGTTGGAATTTTGGTGTTATGATGTCTGTCCTTCTGCGTGTGGTCTATAAATCACTCTTGCAGCTCTTGCAACTGAAAATCATCTCTGAATGTAAAGGCAAAATTGCTAGTGAAACACAAGGATGTCCAGCTCACCCACCTAGAGAACATGCACAAAACTCAAAACCAATCTCACTCTCCATTCTCTCCTTCTCTGCTTGCATGAAATAACTGAGGCAGAGAGGAGACAATTCGTCCTGAATTTTAAGTAACATTCCATTGCAAAATGCTGGAGTTAGCAGTGGCAGCTAAAAGCTCTGCTTTGGTTTTCTGAACTGAGGAAATGCAGTCCAACCTACAAGATATTAAAAAAAAATTACTAAAAAAAATGATGTAAACCTAGAACTAAACTATTCTCTTGCAAATCATTTGAAAAGGGCAGAGTATTGGAATTTGAGACAACAGGAAGAAAAATGATCTTACTTTGGAAAGTCTGTTTGCATTCTAATGAGAGAGGTTATTCTTGGGAAAATAGGCACCTTTCCTGCACTCCTGCAGCAGTAGGTGAGATGTCAGGGACAGATATCACACTCCTTCTGTCTTCTTCATGTTGGACAGACAAAAATTACAGCCATTGACAGCAGTTAATGAGAACCTCTGAATGGAGCCAGTTCCATAAAAGGAGTCTATTAGAGCTGAAAGTGGCTTTCCTCCTTCAAAAATATTGTGGAGAGCTTGAAATGCTTCCCTCTCTTGAATTGAGACAAGAAGCTGACCTCTTTGAAACCTTTGCAAACCTATAATCAGAAGAAATATTTCACATTGGAAAATTGAAAAGGGTTTTCATCTGGTATTTGAACAGCTCCCTCCCCTCGGTAATTAAATAGCTAAAAGCACAGTTCTTTGTTTATTTTGAAGTCATGAAATTAATAATTCTACATTAATTTAAAAATGGAAAGTCCTATTGAACTGGAAAATTGGCATTTTTCAGAGAAAATGTCAGAACAAAATGTTTTGACAACCCTCAAACTTAAAAAATACGGAATTGGGGAACAAGTCAAACCCATTTCCCAGCTTGTAAAGTTTCACCGTCCTAAGGAAAAACGCTGTTGGGAAAAAACAAAAGCCAGTTCTAGATCTGGCTGTCATTCGTGTGTGTCATACAGGTATACCCAGTCTTTCTGGTGGAGCTGCTGATCCAAGGACCTCCTTGCACTCACAGAAGGTATCTTCAGGGCTGTCTTCATCCCTTTCTTCCTTGTGATTGCCTGTGCACAGCTCTGGATGAACCAGGCTGAAAAATGTCTCCAGGAAAGAATTCCCTATGGCCACAACTGAGAACATTTTACATCTACTTTTCCATTTAGCCTGGTGCTCTGCCACCTTGGGTAACAGCTCCCTGTGCCCTCACAGCTCAGAGCTGCTGCTCCTTCCCTCAAACCTCCTGAAAGCCCTAATTTTCACTTTCTTACCAGCTGTGCCTGCATCCTCGGGAGAGATGAATGCCCTCTGCAAAGCCTGGAGATGGGAGCATTTCCTCCTCCTGGGAGCAATGATCTCTAGTTAAGCTGGGCATTGTCCATGGAGCTGAGAATATCAACAATCTTCAGGAATGCTTGGAGCTGAGCGTTTGGATTTTGGCTCACTTTGGTCCTTCCTGCGTTACGCCATTCCCTCCTCTCCTTCCTTCCTCTTCACAGGAAGATCTCTGCTGCAAACCCACACCTCTCCCTGTAGATGAGTCGGAGGAGCAGATAAGGAGGGTTGCATGACAGAGGAAGGCTGCAAATGAGCTCCCATTAGCAATTGCTGTATATCTGGTGAGGGGCTGGTAAACAGTTCGCACTTATCTCTCTGCTCAGCATTTAGCTGATTTCCATAATGAGCTCCATTGAACTGAGAGGCCTCGAGGTGTCCCAAGGCTGTTGAGACGCAATGTGTTCTCTAAATCTGATTTATGTAAAGGTGAAGGCAATTGTGTTAACAAAGGAGAGGAACACGATCAACATGCAGCCTGCGCTGGCTGGAAAGAGTGGGGTGGCTGTGCCTAGCGCTCTCAGAGCAGGATGTGACAGCAGCCAGGGAGACATTGAGATGCAGCCTTGGAAAATACAGCCAGGAGGAAGATGTATGGGGCTTATTCATTATTATCTTCATTTTTTTCCCTCTCCCCGTCGCTCTTCAGAAGAGAGAAAAGCTGCAGCTCTCAAGTTTGCAGAACATCTTCGTGGAAGCAGAGCTGTGTGTGCCCAGTGACTGCCGGGTCCCGCTGAGCCCCAGTGCTGGGGCTCAGTGCCACCCTCAGTTCCACCCTCAGCCCTATCTCAGCCTGGCAGGTTGCTCTGCAGAAATCTCACTTTGGGCCCAAGCACAATCTCAATTCCTCCTGCTCGCTCAGGCACGAAGTCCTGCAAGCCGCAGCAGTCCCTTCTGTGGGTTTGAGTCTATCTGTCATAACCATGAACAAAGGAAAGAAAACTCACGCAGGCTTTTTACAAAATCATTTATTTCCTTGCACCATCTCTGAGGGCCCCTATTTCCATCCTGTATCCATGCACTCCATACTGACAATCGGAGAAGCTTTCCAAGGTCATGCACATCAGCAAATACTTGGAGGCAGCTCTGAGGCAGGTGGACCTTGGCAGATTTTGGCCACAATTTACAGACAGCTATTAAAACTATAAAATAATTTCACTAGGGAGGAAGTAGAAATCTTGTCATGTGACTGAATAGAAACTAAGACTCTTGGAAAAAGAAAAAATCACTGGAAAGAGATGCTATCGTTGGGAACAATTCTACTTGGTTTGTAATGGGAACTGCATGACTCGATGGAGCTTTTGCATGGCTGGATGATTCAAACAAGGATAATCATAAAGAGAGATGAGTAGAACATGAAGGAAAAAGGATCAAATGTATATTTTTCTCATGGTAAATTAAGAGAAGATTGTAGGAGTGGAAATTCAGACAAGGCAAATGCAATGGAATATCATCACAACAGAACGGGCCATCTGCATCTGCTTTACTCCCTGCTCACAGGGTGGGGATGACAATATCATCATGACTGTCTCTCAAGGGGAAAAGAGGGGTTTTTTCTGCTAGTTTGCTTTTAATTGTGTATTTTGCAATTTTCACACCAGCTATTCTGCTAAACTTTGTTTCATATGCAACAAATACTAAGCATATAAGCAACATGTCTGTCCCAAACCCTTATTACAATTCCCAGAACTATTTGTCGGCTTTCTGAAACCCATTATTATAATTTTAATCAAGAATCACAGGACACTGTGATTTGTGCCAAAAATACTGATACACTGAATTGGTTGTACAGGCCACAGAGAGAGTGAGAGAAAGGATGGGGACACAGAGATGCAGCTTCAGCACTGCTTAATTCAGGCACAGTAACTTCTACTGTATTTAATTTTTCCTCTTTCATTTTCCAATTTAACTTCTAGCTGCTGAAATCCAGGCTAATATTTGCTTTGTCCTCTTTGTTCTTCTTTATCCTCAAACCAGGGAACCCTGGTTTTCTCCTTCTCTCCCCAGCTCCAGCAGCCCCTTCCCTGGGAGAGGAGGCAGGTCTGCTTCAAGGTGCAGCACTCAGCACCTCTCCATCCCAGCAGAGGGAAGGAAAAAACCCCTCTGGAAATTGCTGCAACAGTACTTAGCAGATGTAAAATGCAGGTAAACTCATTGGAAAATGCAAATGCAGTGCAGATCTTCATTTTATTACGCTTTTGCACACAGTTCCTCTCTCCTGAAGCACTTTGCAATCAAAAGACCCTGGAGCGGACTATTTTGAGCCCTGATTCTTCATGCTAAGAGGTGATGCTGATTAGGTTGTACCAGCACAAGGCACTGACACCAATATTCTGCCAGAGGGTTTTCTCAGAGAAGCATGAGGCCTGATTCTGTTCTCATATTAGCATGTTTAGGGAGTTACACCAGGGGTGTCCAGCTGCTGTCTGGGCATTGGAACAGATTCAGTCCTCTCAGGTCTGTGCTTTGAACAAACAGCTCTTCAGTGTTGCTTTCATATATATGGAAGTATACTTATATTTAAGTGTGTGTCTATGTGTATGCATCTGTACATTTGAATATTCTACACAAACACCAGAATGTGCATAAAGAAGATGATGAAACAGAGAAACTAACACCTCCTGCATGAGAATGAGAGCAAAGTGTGCCAAGAATGGTTCTTGCTTAAAATGCCTCACCTCCCTTGTCTGAGATTCACCCATGTGCAAATCCCTCTTCTAGAACAGAAAACCTAATGCCCAATGCATTCTTTTCAGCCCAGAAACTGAGAGCAAGAAGGATGAGGGCAGCTCATTCTCCAGGAATGGAGGCACCATAGATGGTCTTTACATTCCTTTTGCTCTGGTTTGCTCTCAGGAGAACACATGAGGACTCTGGTACTTCAGATAAATCACATCTGTTTCCCAGTGCCACCAAACCAGCCCATGTGTGCAGTTATTTGTTTCCTTAAGATGATTATAGCAGATAGCTCAGCTCGGAAGCCCAGTTACACCCAAGGGTGGCTCAAAAGACACTGCAGAGGACAAAAAGTAGGACAAAGCAGCCTGAGATCCCAGGGTAGAGTAAATCATGTCAGAGTTTTACATTTCTTCAAGTCTGCAGAATACCACAGGAGTCCATTGGCTAGATGCAGCTCTCAGTACTCACAGGCAGAGCTTAAAGGAGTCAGGCTGAGTTACAGCAGAGAGGATTTGGCCCTTTTTGTTTCATGGTTTTTGCCAACTCCACTCACACACAGAGAGGAAAATATTGCCCAGGCTGAAGCTAAGCCAAAAAGACCACAGAGGTCATGAATCTTTAAAAATTATTAACTCTTATTAGTATAATAGTCCCTTTTATGACACCATAAAGTTACATGATGCCTTTCAGGATGTAGATAAACTCCATTCCCTGTGCTGAGGGGCCACTTCTCCCACAAAATTCTCTGGATTGCCTGTGTGCAAACCCTTACTCTTTGTCTTCACTGCCCTGGGACATCATCCACAAATCTTCTGTGGGAGGAGTCCTTGAACCTCCTCTGCACACTTCCATTGAAAAGGCCTCAGGGGATGTGGAAAAAATAATATATTCTTTCAGGTTTTAATAGTCTAAATGCAGAAAAAAATTTGCATTTCCTTTGTTGCTCCTTTGGGCTATAGCTGCTGTTCCTCTGTTCTGCAGGGAAATGTGGGGTGCAGTGGGAGGATGGAAGTGGGCTTGTTCTGGAAAAGTGGGACAGATGAAGTTTTTGCACTTGATTTTCCCATGAGGTGATTGGATGATCTGAGGGATGCTGCGGGAATTTAGGCTTGGAATCGTACTAACATTACCAAAATGATGAGATTTCCTGCACTCCCAAGTGCCAGAGACCACAGGGAGAACTGTAGGGTTGGAGTGGCATAGAAGATCTCTTGAGGAGGACAAACTATGCTGCAGCAGAGAATCCTATTTCTGGACAAACCCCAAATGCAGCTCCCAGGCTTTTCCTCCCACAGCAAACTCTGGGTGCCTACAGAAGTAACACACTGACATTTTTTTATTCAGTAATAGGAGGTAATGATAGATGACCTGGAACACAGTGCTTGATTAAAAATGACTAATCAATTCGTTAAAGATCAAAAATGAACCTGCCAAAAGCACTGCAGCTTTCAGAGACCCAACCAGTCTATTTTTGCAGCTCATGTGAACCTTTGTGGAGAGAAAGCATCTCTGCTGAGTCAGCAGCCCTGGGTCAGGCAATGTGTGACAGTCTGGTGAGAAACCCAGGCTGAAGCTGCTCTGTTCTTTAAGTTGTTGTTGGAAGTGTTTTAATCCAAAATAATTACCCAAACATTGGCTTCTGGGAATGAATCTCTTGTCAACGTCTGAGAGAGGAATTTCTGTGTATGGAGACTTTTTGAGATTCTTGTTTTGATTGTAAACCAAAAGTTATGATTTGTGATGCAGAGAAGGAATGAGCAAAAAATCTTGAATTTGCCATGAAACTGTTGTTTAGGAATGCTCAATTTTAAAACTGCTACTTATACACTTCCAGACTTTACTTTTTTCCTCAAAAATCACTGTCTTACTTGATTAAAAGATACACAGCTTTGATTTGTTTCTTATCCCCTTCCCATCTACTCCCCCTGATACAAATGGTTTTAAGCAACATTACTGTAGACAGCAGATGTTACTTGTTTCAGCTAAAATAAAATAATCCATCCAATGCTTAAAAACCCCAAAGAAAACAATCAACTTAATTTGACTGGGAATGCTGATAAAGTAATAACAGTGACCCCACTCCTGACTGATAAATACACTTATAGTCCTTGACACTGGCACATACAGGTCAGAGAAATCACAATTCTGGTTGGTATCAAAGTGCAGTAAAAGGGAGTTGCATTGGCTTGGAGTTTCTAACAACACCAGAAAAGAATAAAAAATCAGCACGTGGTTAATGGAGATGAATAGACACAGGGAAAATGACATTTTCATGTTTCCAGGGGATTTAAAACAACAGTGAGTAAAATCTTCCTAGTAATATAATTTTAAAAAAGCGCGTGTGGATGTGAAATTAATCTGGGCTGCCACTGCATTGATTTCAGCTGGCTTCAGATTTTCTTCAGAGAGCAGTAAGGACCATGGACAGGAGAAAGTGACCCTGAAAAATCTGTGTTTGCTTTGTCATGGGGTGAAAGCAGCATCTCTCTGTAAGCTCTGCTCCCACATCCAGGGCATGGATGTGACATCCTCCAGTAGGACACCTGGGGACACCAAGTTTTGGGGGTCCAAGGGACTCTCTGGCGTGCAGGACATCAATGAGATCTTGGAGCAGCTCTGATCATGGCTTTCTCAGATTATGGAAATCCCCTGTTCAGAGAGATCTCTACATTTTCCACTTTGTGTTTTCTGCTTTCTCCAAGGATACGTCTGTGACTGTAGTAAAGAAGAGCTGAAGGAACATGGAGACAGCCATGGGCATGGTGTAATCCTAGAATTGTAGGATATGTAGGATTGAAGAAATGCAGGATACAGCTGTTTGTATTCTGCCCCAAGCCTGCAATTTGTTTGCTGTGCAAACATGAGGAAATCAACTCAATTCATTTTCCTTAGCTGTAAAATTGGGAAGTAGACATTCACCTCCACTTTTTGACATCTATGGATTAAGGAATTTGTGTGGGCTTTTTATTAGCAAGATAATCTTAGTTCTACAGAGAAGTGAAGCCATTCTGCTGGACAAAAGAGAGAACAGTGTCCCTGCTTGAGGCCCTGTGGCAAAAATTTGGGAACTGACTCTCCAGCTTCTGTGAGACTGCATGAACACAACTCCTGAACACAGCAGCATGTGGCGTCTCTCTCAGTGAGTGGAGGAAGCTGGGGAATGCAGTTTTTGCCATGGTTTGCTCCAGTTTCTGGCAGCAGCGGGTTCCCTGAAGCGCCTTTCCATCTTCTTGAGGGATTGGCTCAGCACAGGCAGTGCTTGGTGTAGCCTGACACAGCAGTCACATAAGGTCAAGCTCACAAGATAAATGGCCCTGTGTGCGTGTGGGGGGGCTCAGCTTCCCCAGGGTTATGGCACAGGAACCACTCTTCCATTACATGGAGATCTATAAGGAATCGCTGCCATTAACGGACTCCATTAAATCCAATACATGTGGGAAAAATTGCACTTTGATTTAGTTTCGCAATGTGGAGATATTGGCAAGATAATCACATAAAAGTGACACCTTTTATAGCCAAGCTCTTTGATTTTATGTCAGTGAGTTTCAATTTCTCACATTTTTATGTTCATATATAGGTCCTTGTTCTAATGTATGCATTAGGTGGTGTAAAGGTTAAATAGATTATTTTAGCATTTTGGGATACAGATTGTGGATATGCACAAATCTTCAATGAGCTGGGTGAATTACTTTGGGTAGGCAGGAACTGTGAGAAGGGAGCAGGGATCATTCCTCTGACTTGGTCCCATCTGAAAAAAAGAAGGGGGAACAATAAGAAAAAAGTATTCTATATAAGTAACGTGATTTGAAAAGCAGATCTGCAGGCTTCCCAAGAACTGTCAGAAGGAACAGATGGTATGGGTCACCCTGCTCCATGAAATGTTCCAAATCTGAATATTTATTTTTAAATGCAGAAAAACATCTATTCCTCATGAGGCAGATTGTGATCTCCCTTACATCAGCAAAACTGTCTGGAGCTGGGATTGGCACTGGATTGATGCTTAGAGTCACAGGAGGCTGGTGAAGCTGAGGCCATAACCTGCCCCCCATGGAGAAAGTCAGTTTCAAGACCTGGTTCCATGGTTAAGCAGCTGAGACTAAACTCCTGCCTTGTTCCAATGATTGCACAACCAGAATATTTTTGATACAACAAATCCTAGTGGTGAAGGTACTCAGTGTAGGTGCTGAGTCTCCCATTGAAATTACAGGTAAAGCAGGAGTGATGTCATTAGTATGACTTTTAAAAACATTTCACACTTGCCTGTGGTGTGAGGCAGCCAACAGGAGTTTGCTGCCAAGGACCCAGCTGATACCAACCATTCCTTATCATCACATCTAACCTGGGCCAAACACACACCTTGGGGAAGTCATATTTCAATAGCCCTTAAACCACCCTGGTACATTTAATCTCTCAATTCATCTTTTCTCTCTCTGTCCTCAGTCTCTGTTCTGCAAACCCTCCTCCCCATGTCCCTGCACTTTACTAAGAAGTCTTTGAAAGACTAGTATTACAAGTCTGGATTCTAACAGGTAATTCCTTTCTCTCTCTCGTTTTTTTCCCCTTTTTAGTTACTTCTGAAAGTCTTTTGCCTCTATCAGTCCCTGAATCTGGATAGATTACTCATCAACTCATGAAGGGAATTCAAGTTGTCTCTTTAAATCTTCCTCTACCCCCCCCCAGTTCACATACTCCCAACACCTCTTTGTCTTCCATTTCACCTCATTAAAATATTCAGCCCAATTTCAAGTCTTAATAATGATGAATAAGATTGAGATTAGGATTTAATAAGAGTGTTAAGGAAAGATTTGTCATTCCAACGGCTGTAGGTCTTGGCTGAAATTGAATTGGCATCTGGTGTCTGGGCACGTGCCAAGTGGAGCTCTTGGCTGGCTCCAATTTTGGTTTTCTCCAGAAGAGCAGGAAAGGTTTCCTTCACTCAGCTCTGGCATACAGGGATGACTTAACCCTGGCTAATTGTCCTCTCACAATCCACTTCCTGCAATAAAGGCAGTTTGACTCAAGGACTGGAAAGCCTGGGAGCTCCATGTGAATTGAGGCTTTTTTAGGTACTGGGTCTTAGCTGTCTTCATTAATGTATTTCACATCCAGGTAAGACTCAGGGAACCAACTCAGTGCTTTTCCAGGGTCTAAATTCCCATTCAGGTACTGAGATGAATTGCAATGACAAAGCCTAAATCCATGTCTACATCTCAGACTGAACATCAACAAAACTGAGTCAAGTTTGGCCTCTGTGAAGGTGCAGCTGTCAGATCAAAGCTCAAGGAGGAAACGTGTGATGGACACCCTAAATTCCATTATGGCTTTGCAGACATCTACTAATGCCATTAACTGTGTGCAGGATGGGCTGAATATCTCCTCTGGGAGCTGCATATGGGGAGCTGAGCAAAACCCCTCTGGACATGCAAGTCCAGGAGTAGCTCCACGCCAAAGCAGAGTGTGCTGAGAGCTGAGAACACACAGCGTGATGTGTTTGCATGCCAGCGTGGAGAATGGTACTGAGGGGATGGGAGGATGCCAGAATTTCTTGGAGAAGCTGCTTCCAAGCTGAGCTAATCTTCTGTCACTTGGTGCCCTTAATGGGAGAGTCGGGCTGCAGGAAGTCATTTGATCTAAAACACAGCATATTGAACACAGCAAGTCTCATGTTTCAGACATACCCCACACACCCCAAACCTCTCTGCAACCTCTAGTGCCTCTTTTTTCTCAAAGAGAGACCCTTTGGGCTGTGCCAGGCTCAACACTGTGGACATTAAGCTACTGAGGTAGTTTGAACACTTGTAAAACCTTGTTGATGTCCGTTGTGTTTGGACTGGAGATGTTGAACCAGAAACGTCGGCTCAAACTGTTTTGACAAGGGCTTGCTGGTGTGTCTGAAACCTTGTGCACACAAGGCCCAAAGAGGCTTAAGGCTTCTCAAGGTTTAGGGACAGATTCCCGGTGCAGGGAAAGTCTGTAGCTCTTTTAAAATCAGGAGGTTTGTGCCGCTTTACTCCAGGCAGGGGTGTGGACCTGGGGGGTGCTCTCACTGCTTAAATTGCTCTGCAGTTTTAGAGAGTTTACAGTAAGCCTCTTAAACTGCTCTAAGGACTTACAGGATCTTAAGCCTCTTAAATAATATTTTAAAAACTTACAGTATTTTTGGCAGAACCTGCCATTTGGAAGGATTCAAGGTTAGGAGAAATCAAACTTGGCTTGCTTGATAGATTTTATTGAGAATTAAATATATTTGATGAAATATAGTTTTAATAATTGAAAAATTATAAACTGAAATAATTATTTTGCCAGTCTCCATTAATGGAATTGCTTGTGAACATATATTAAAATATTCAAACTGGCAGAAAATGCCATAATTTTTAAACTCACAATTTTCTGGTGTAGGTGTTATTAATTTTTCAACCACTCATCCAATTTTCTTCAAGCTTGACTTAATTTTTATGTCACAGTTACCTCTACAAAATAAGACAGTTTGGCAATTCCACCCCAATCTACTTTTAAGATATCAAAATGGGAAATGTCTGATCAGAATATAAGAGGAAAATACTTTTTTTCCAAATAATTCAAAGAAAAATCTTCTGGTATTCCTGAAAATTAAATAACAAAAAAAGTAACCCAAAAGTCTTAGGGTGAGACTAAATTGAACAGATTTCTTCATGCACAATTGAAAGGAGAGATTAAAAGAAAAGAAATTGGAAAGTTAATGTGACTACAGAGGTGGTGATAGGCCTTTCCCATCAAACTCATTAACTACTCAATTTTAGTGACTCTTTGAGCGTGATGATCGTTTTTTTGTGACACGAGACAAAAATATTGATCTTTTCTATGTTTCATCATAACTGAAGTGCATTTAGAATATACAAACAGAAATTCCACATAGCTGGCCTTACATGCACACACACACACAGGATTTTTAGGCTTTCATTCAATGAGCTGCAACTCTCCTCCACCTGCCTATCATAAAAATGGTCAAAGAAAAGACAGCAAGACTTTCCCATGGAAATCTTGTGCCACCTACGAGAAGGAGCTCTGGCTTTAACAGCTCTGGTGCAATGTCTGGAGTCCATCCACATGGACAAATGGGCACCATATGTGGCTGACAGCCAGTTCCTTCAATTCCAGCAAAGCCAATTGATTTGAGAACACCAATTTTATAAAGGTCTGTTGGGAGCCATCAGATGAGCCTCGATTTTGACAACTCAATCAGCAAGAATGTTCTGTTCCTACAAGGCGAGGGAGAAAGTAACTACTAACCAAAATCTTTAACCCAGACTTGCATCAGATCTGAGCTGCATCTTTTCTAAAGCTCCATAAACTTATTATTAAATTTAAATTATAAGTTAAATTAAAGATTATTTTAAAAAGTGAACATGTTCTGATTGGTTTGCAACACAGTGCTCAGCTACAGAAGTTGTCAACATGGTTAAAACCTGAAGGGATCCTGGAAAATGTTTATTCAGAAGAAACCAGGGCACTCCTTTGCCAAAAGAGAATGAGAGCCAGTCTGCACAATTCCACTCTGTACTCAAGGGGAGAGGTGGGGACAAGTTTCCTGTTTGCAACTTGAATATTCCAACTGATTTTCATGGACCAAATCAATTTCAGCATTTTTGGGTTTGAATGCCCAAAATGCTGATGAACAGTGACATAAACCTCTAAAACCATGATTTGCCTTTGGAAAGTTACTGGTTCTGCTGCACAGAAGAAAATTCTGTAGATCCAGTTCTTATGGCCAAACATTTTCTTATTATTTTATATTGTCTTTTCAGGCCTGTGTCTTTTCACCTCTGCCCTTCTAACACACATAAGTTTGGAGCTTTATGACATCTTTGATGTGTCTGAAAGTCAGGGGACTATCACAAGCTCTGGCCATCACTTACAGAGGTCTTGGGGCACATTTTTGTTTGATTTTTAATTATTTCCACCCTATCCCTGCAGTCAGGCCTTGCCTGTGCACCATCTGAGCTTCAGCAGTCCTTCTAAACATTTTATTATTGTTTCAGTGCTTGTCTACCAATAAGACCTTGGCACATCTCAACCCCAGCCTCTTTTTCCCTAGGAAATAATTGAAAATAGCAGTAATTATGGGGGAGGAAGAGGGGAATTGTTTTGTGTTTATCATTATTATTTAGTGGATATTTTTGCAACATCTTTTAGAGATTTAGTTCAATTAGGAAACAGATGGCACCAAAATATTGTCAAATGTTTCTGATGGGCAGCAAATTACTGACTTAATTATGTAAATAATTAAAATTTATATTTACACCTGATCATCCAAATGAGGGTGAAAATAGCAATTTCAGGGTTTGTAATGATTACTGGCAGGGTGTCAACCTATGAGAAAGTTGCTTCCTTTCTTCAGCTTCAGATGATTCCCTTAGATCCTGGAACAGTCAAAAAAAACCCCTGGAAAATGGAAAAAAAGAAAGAATGAATGAGGACTTATGACTAAATTTCTGTCATGTAGATGGTCTCCTGAGTTTAAATGGAATCCCAGTGTTGATTGAGAGGACTTTGTTATGAGCAGGCTCTCACTGCATCCAGAGCTCAGCCCGAGCTGGTTTTGTGCACATGGTTGTACAAAGGTGTTCTGAGGGGCAGTTCTTGCACTGAAAAGGTTAAAGGCCAAACAAACAGGGCTGACATGTAGGCAAAAGAAAAAAAAAGGAGTGAGAGCAAGAGGGAGTCAGACAGTTTTATTAACTTCTGTATTACAGATGCAGAACTGAGGCACAGAAAGATAAAATGTGTGATTTTCATTTGCACTAAATTTGCTTTCCACTATTCTGGCAGCATAAACGGGCCATGAAGTGGATATATATTACATTTACACTCTCTTTTCATTTCTCCCATGATGTTAAAATGCTTCAGTGTTAGTGAATATCAGGCCCAAAATGATTTCTCTAAGATCACAGAGGAAATCGATGCCATTGAACCCACATTTCCTTTGAGCCATTTCAGTGCCTCGGTTACACGACATCCTGTCACCCCTCTCTGGGCAGGACTCTTGTGTACACAGGCACAGGTTATTAAACCTGCTTTAAAGGTCAGCTTTTCTAGGAATATGTACAGAACCAGGAAAACTAGTCAGCTTTTCCTTGTCTTCTCTTGCATTTGCTTATACCTGGAGATCATGATGGCAGGAGAACAAGGAAATGAAAAAAAAAGCTCTGAAGCAGAGGTAGAGATCAGCGTGGTTACTTCTAACCTCAGCTTTCTTGTCTGTACATCCCAGGTTAATTTTTTCCCAGACAGAGATGGAGCTGCTAAATCCATCAGGAATCACTATTTGTGTTGTTTCCAGTATCTTATTCCCTAGAAAAGATATTAGAGCTGGATTTACCTTCAAAAACTAAAACTCCTAGGACAAGGGTTTGCTTCATCTGCTCCAGAGGCTGGGATACGTCAAATAGATAAAACCCCATGGTTTTGATTCTGAGCCATCTCTGAAGGTCAAAACCAGGCTTTTGTGGTTCTTCCTACTTTCTGTGTCACAGGTTCTGCAACATTAAGATTTTTATCTTAGCCTTATTTTATCAGCTCTCTTCTCCCATCCCTAATTTGGAGCCAGTGAGGGTGGGGAGGGGGGAGGCAGTAGGGAGGTCAGACAAATGCTTCTATTGATATCCCTGCAATAAAAAGAGCTTTATTTTGTGCTGATAGCAGTCAAAGGAGCTTTGCTTTTGATAAAATTAACCTTGGAGCCAGAAACAACAGAAGCTGTTCTGATATCATCAGCCCTTCTATCTGAGGAGAACTGAGCACTTACCAGCAATGAAAGGGGATGGAATAGGGCAAATTCCACCCCTCAGCCCAGCTCAAAGGATCCCACCTCTAATGCCTTGTGCTCAGTTTCAGTGCCTTTTCCCACCATGGAGATGGAGTAACGCAGTTCTGTGCTCGAGGCACGAGCTCTGGCGTGCCCTCGGTCAGAGAGAGTCCAGCTGCGTTCTTCTGTGCGTCGCAGAAGTGACTTCGGCATCAGGAAAGGTGCTGCTGGCTGAGCTTGCCAGAGCTTCTTTGCAGAGGGAAATGCGGCAGGAGCCGATGGTATCAGCTCACGTTAGCTCAGAGATAAAGGAAGAGAGAGGCTGTTCGGGTCTGGCTTCCAAAGGTTTATTGTCAGAAGTTTTGCAACCTGAACAAGCTCGGAAGGGATGGAATGCGATGGGATGCTCTCCCGAGGCTTGTCCTCAGTTTTATAGGGGGTTTGAAAACCGCGGTGAAAGGGGAAAACAACCAATGAGTTACAAGCCAGGGGAGGATACAATTCAACAAGAACCACCGGGGTAAACCGAGAGGTGGGCATTATAACAGAGAACCAGTGAACAACCAAGGAACAGAGAATTTTCCCAAACCAGGGGAGGTGGCTTGGACCTGGGCACTGCCCAGGGGGTGCAGCTTAGGCTTCTGAGCCGCCCCTCGACCCACCCTCCGATTGTGTCTTTTCGGGAAACTCAATCCAGGGGATGGGCTGGGATTGATTGGCATCACGCTGCCCCAGCCCTGCAGTGGGCTGGGTCATACAACAATGGAGAGAGAAGCAGAAAAATATGGATACCTTGAATTACTGACCTGCTCACTCCCACACCTTCCCATGGACATGCTCAGACCTCATCCTGCACTGAGCAGGTTTGTTTTGCATGAGATCTGTAACAGTATATTTGCTTGAAGTCATGTGCTACAGTCACCCACAGGCAGAAGTGTTCACCTGCATCATGGTCCAAATGGGTATTTCCTCAGGAGGACACTGGTTGGAATGACATCTAAAGGATGATGGCCTTGTCTCTCCAATCATCCTCAGCAGTGCTTCAGTGTCAGGGAGGAGTCTATCTTCCAGGACTTAGAGCCTTGTTATCACAAGCAGATTTTATGGTCTAAGCACTCCCCCAAACAGCCATTTATCAAATGCTGCCTGGCTCTTAATTCTTTATTTAATGTGTTAGTAACCACTTCAAAAAAGTACCTGTGCCTCATAACTCCAAAGTACTTCATCATAAAAGGTAATGATTATGATTATGATCTGCATAAGCAAAGGCCATTGCCTGGTCCATGCTTGGCAGCATAAAGGGATTTCCTTCCCTTCTCCCTCCACTCTGAAATGTTCTCCCGTGCCCCCACAGCTGTTAACACCACTGAGAGCAGTTGCCACCTGTGGCTGAAATGACTCAGAGTCACAGCTGTTATTCAAGGGTGGAAATGAAACCTATTAATTCTTTTGGAGGCTGCTTCCCCACAAGGCTTGGGTTCTGTGCTTGTATGGT
This sequence comes from Corvus kubaryi, assembly GCF_017639235.1. Classification (NCBI taxonomy): domain Eukaryota; kingdom Metazoa; phylum Chordata; class Aves; order Passeriformes; family Corvidae; genus Corvus; species Corvus kubaryi. Next base: position 4,152,658 of record NW_024582065.1, on the reverse strand, counting down.
GACAGGGAGCTGGGAGTGAAAAGAGGAGGATATAGGAGGATGTTATGGTCCATGTCTGCATCTGTAGGGAGTGATGCTCTTCAAGGGATAGAGGGCTTGAGCTGTGATACCCAGCCAGTTTTGGGTTCTCATCTAAGGAAGTTTTAGTGGAGCAAGGCTTCAGCTCAAGCAGAGTCATCAACAGGCAGGAAGGATCCCCACACCACATCAGCTTTGACAGAAAATCCCCACCATCCCTTTGCTCTGCCCAGATCTCTCCATTCCAATGCAGCCAGGACAAAGTTCATCCAACCCAAGGAACTAAGTCTCGTCATCACCCAGGACTGCACACTGCTTTGGAATGACAGTGGGTACAATAATGGGTAAAATGACAGTCATCAGCCTGAAAATATTCTCTTTTTCCCTATTCCTTCCTCCTGAAGCGGGGGATAAAAGCATTATTTTTATTCTCTGTGGAAAAGAGATCTGCAAAGCACTGCTGGAGAAGGATTCCAAGGCTTCTAGAGGAAATCTCTGCCAATCTACCTGAATGTCGATTAACACAGTGTTTTAAGCAGCTCAGGGTAATATTTCTCAGCAGACGGTTGTAAATGCTCCTTGTCAATATGTACAAATAAATATTTCAGGCGGAACAGACAAAGACAGAATGGTTCACGTCTCCTCTCAAATACACCGTGGGCTTTTCCCTTCTGTTTTCTTTCTTTTTTAAAGAAACATTAGTGTAATTCCAGTAAAACCCTGAAAAGAGGGACATGAAGTTGTAAATGGGCAAAGCAATTCTGATTTTCCCCTGCTCTTCTGCCCTGCCCAGGTGTTCTGCATGGCAGCGTTGCCCAGTGAGGAGAGCATGACTCAGAAGAAATGGTTTCCACTCCTGCCCTCACAATGTGACCTTAAGCAAGTTACATTTACTCTCTGCCTCTTTCTTTCTTTACCTCCTATAGCTTCCTTCTTTGGGATTTTTTTTTTTTTTTGTGAAAAGTACCATCCATATTGGATGCGTTTGAAAAGAAATCCATGTCCAGTGAGGATACTGGAATATATTGTAAGAGAAATTAGAGTTTCTAAGCTCCACAATTGCCTCCTTACACTGCTGAGTAGTGTGATTGTACAGTTAGTCTTACTAACTCAGCAGGGGGAGTTAGAGATTCTCAAATTTCCTTCTTTTCCTATTCATTTTCAAAGGTGAAAGCAAAAGCTGGTTTTTTTCCTGTATGAGTGAATAATATCTTATTTGGTGTTTTCCTACACAACTGAGGATTGAAATATGCAGCCACTTCACTGGTTTTAGAATCAAAGCATTCCCTGCATTATAGAGTTGTGTGAGAGGGAATTGAAATTACTACACGCCCATTCACCACCTAATTGATTTCTCTAACTGTAATGCAATTTTTCCCCCTGTATCTTTTGGACAAAGCATTTACAGTGATATTGTCTTGCTGTAAGCCCACACCGGCACTGTTGAGTCATTTATAGCAAGAAGTTGGTTGGAAAAATGACAGCAATAACTTCGTGCTGGCTGTGAGTGGGGCTCCTGAGTGAGCAAAAGCTTGACTGTAGGTGTCTGGGCTCTTTGGCTCGCCAGTATTTGGAAAAATACATTAAGTCTTCAAAAATTCCTTGGCCAACATTTTTTTTGAGCAGAAAATATGTCATCTCCAAGAAAACCATGATATATGGCAGCCTTCTTTGTAGGGTTACAGCGCAGTATTTTAGGACTATCACTTGCACTTGGGATAACTTGTGTGTCCCTAAAAATATCAAGCTTGCAAACAGATTTCCTGAGAAGCTATAACCCAGGTAACCCACATTTTTACATACGATGTGCAGGCAGGGGAAGGCAGGGGAGTTTTGGGGAAGGGGCAGTAGGCTGTGGGATAGGAGTGGTCAGGAAGGCAGCATGGCACTGTTTGCTCAAGCAGAACACAGACTGCAACAAAATACACATTTTTGGTTGGGTGGTGGGATTAAGAGGTAACCTACAGTTATGCTGGGAGAATATATTTAAAAGCTGTGACTCTGGAAGAGGCTTTTGCTGATGGCTCTGACTCTGGGAATGCCGTGGTATTCATTAATTCAAAACCCCACTTCTATTAATACACACACACACACAGACACCCCTGTATCCTTCCATATACAAACAGCTTTGTAATGAATTTGATAAGAAAATACCTGAGTCAGTTAAGATTTATTGGTGAGGCTGCGGAATCGCCCTGCTTTGCCTAAACTATTTTTGAGCCTATTACGATTTTCACCTATATTTTAACAGCTTGCCTGAAGTAAATACGGCCTGATTTCTACCCTGGCTGTTTTCTGTGCACAGCACTGGTCTTTGATGCATACACGAGATAGTAATTAATTTCCAGTTTCATTCACTAAGAGAGACATGTGATGGGAACATCTCTGGGTAGATGGCAATTACCGCTTTACAGCACACCACAAAGATTTCTAAATGGAGCACCATCTCCTTACACAAATTGTTTTCCTTAAAGATCAGAGCTGGCCCTACTACCCCACTATCTCCGTCTCTGGAATTTGCCTGGAAAATCTCCTGTGTGGTGGGAAAAGGAGGGTCTATGGAACAAGAATCCATGTCTTCCTGCGCTTGAAGCATTTGTAAACAACTCACAATATTTGCTCAGAGGGATTTTTTTTCCTGCTGTATTTCTGATGAATGCAATGAAATGTGTGGGAAATTAAGGTCTCCTAAGTACATTTTAATTTAGATGAAAAATTATACATTATTACACCATACTGGTGATTGTTCTGACATAATTGATTGGGAGGGCCATCCACAAAGAACAGCAGGAAAGCTTGAGTTTGAGGAGAATACAGAAACAGATTTAACCATTTAGAAGTGTGATGGAAAGCAGTGTGACAGACTGGAAAACCTGGATTTCGGGTTCCATTTTGCCATTCTTTAGGGGAATCACCTTGTTTACCTCTGCCTCTGTTTTTCCTCAACATAATGGCAACATACAAAATGGGGATGGGGCTAGGCCTGGGGTCAAGATGGGGGTGGGAGGTGATGCTCCTACCACAAATGAGAGACTTATATGTTGAAAAGGGGATTTTTACTTCAGTGATGGCACAGACTGGGCAAAATTCAGATCCCATGCAGTGCCAGGCTCTGTAGTGAAAACAAAACAAATAACCTGTAAGTGCCTCAGTTCACCATTCCTTAGGGAACTGGTATTGTGCTCCCAAAGATATTCCACACAATATGCAAATGATTTCCCACCCTCCTCTAGATTTTTGGGGTTTTCACATATGTAGTTACAGGTATTTTCTTTTTTCTTGGAGAGGTCACCTTACGTTGTAAAGATAGTGTGAAATGGGCGATGTTACGTGAAATGTTAATATTACAATGAAACATCTCTGCTGCTGTTAATTTCCACTCACAATGTGAGGACAGACCCCAGTATATTCTGTTTCTTAGGTTTGTAACTGTGAAATACCAATGATGGAGAAATAAGGGTGACTAAACCCGTGTCTGCAATACCCAAATTGCCGGCATTATGGATTGCAATGGGCAAAGTTCATCTTTAGAGTGACTGTTTCTGTGTGAGAAAACTCAACTCAAAAGGCAAAAGAGAGCAGGGAAGGGGAGAAGAGAGGGGAAAAAACTTGATTTGGGTGAAACAGCGGGAACCAGGACTTTACTTGCCCTGGCTTTCCTCCTAAATCTCACTGTGGGCATCTCCCTCCTACCTGGTTGTCCTGGCTCCCTTTGGTAGCAGCTGGGAGGAATATCCCATCACAAACACACTTCATCTGACTCTTTAGGGATGGGATGAGACACTCTTGGGATGAGATGACTTTCAGCCACCCTGGCATGTGCTCTGATGCCTGGTGATGTGGAGAGATCTGCACCGTGGGCGTTCACCATGGGCAGAAGGCTCTAGGGATCTCTGTTGCTCATAAATTTACATGTTGAAAACAAAATTTTCTAGAAGCATATGAGGTTTTTCTCAGTCACTTGTGAGATTTTTCCAAGACTTTTTTACTTTTCAGTGAGGGTTAAGGCCCCAAAAAACTGCATCTCCATGGGGTAGCTTGAGAGATCAATGCCATCAATGAACAAAATGTTGTTGGGAATTGCAGAGATAGAGGCAAAAGTTGAGAATAATGGGAATTTAAAATAAAGAGTTGGCTTTGGGAAGTTTTGGGCAAGCCATTGAGATTAATGAGAACTGCTTTCCCTGTGCTGCAGAAACACTCAGTGCCTTATCTGCCTTCAGGAAAACCTGTTATCCACAGGATGCTGTGAAATCGAAATGTTTCTCCTAAATGTTTGTTAGGAGCGAGGGGGACATATCTCACCTGGATTTGTGCAATCTGAGGCTACAGACAGTTTTGATTTATTCAGACCCTTATGAAATTATTGCCACAAATCTTTCCTGAACTGACTTAGAGGATGCATTTCTTTGACTGAATGGATTTATGCTATCTCCAGAGAACCAGATGAAACTTCACACCCTACATGGTCCTTGTGGGGAGGAAGAGCAGGCAGCACTTGGAGAATGCATTTTGAAGTACTTTTGAAGGGGCCATTGATGATTTCTGTCTGGCACCCGTTTCAGCACATGCTCGATGGGGCTCAAAGCCCTTAAGCCTAAGGCAGCTGTAGCAAAACCTGAGTGAAAATGTCCCATCTTGACACAAAGTGATGGGGTTTTCTGTGCTGTCAATAAAAATGGCCAGCAAAAAGGCTACACGTGTCTCACAGCATCACAAGATGACTTCAGAGATCTTTATCTGATGCACACGATGTCATTCCCAGGAGAGAAAGTGCTCTGCCTCACCTCTGCATTTCAGACCTCAGTGTGTGTATAGTAATTATTTCTACTCAGAGTTTTACTTCAAGTGTCCTTAGGCTCCTCTATCAACATTAGTCACCTAAACCTTTTTACATATGAGTTCCTATGAGTTGCTTCTCTGTTCCCCCACCCCATTTTGATCTTCTTTTATGTTTTTAATATATATGTGTCTAATAAAGCACTGAACCCAAACTGAACACTTTCTTCCAATTAAGGCCCCAGCAGAGAAGAGCTGAGCAGAATAATTTCCTCGCTTGTTTCACACAGAATACTCTATTAGTGGTTTGATGTGGGACTTAACATTCACCCAGAATATTTGGTCTTTTCTTTTTTCCTTTTTAGCCCTCAGCAGCACATGAAAAGATAGGTGTAGACTCTGCCAGACCAGCCCTGAGATTCCAACAAGCTGTTGGTAACAAGCAGTGCCATTTCTCTGTTTCATCTTTTCCATTCCTCTTGTATTTGGGAGGATTTTGCATCTGCTTTTTTTGTTACCTTGACATCTTTATACTCATGGAAGGTGTATTTTTTTCCTTGAGCCTTCCACTTAGTTACAGCCTATGTAATGCAGTGCACAGGATGAAAGCTGTTATCTGATTTGATTTTAATGTTCAAAAGTCCTCAAGCTGGTTTATCTAAAGATCCTCCCTGTATAATTGTATACTTAGAATTCAGCTGCAGTGTAACAGGGCAAGAGCCCTGTGTTCTGTCTGGAATTACGGAAAAGATACTGTTTATTTTTAAGCAAATACGAATGGGAGAAAGGGTAGGAAATTGCCAACATAAGAAAATGTATTCAGCCAAGTTTCAGGAAAACCTGCCCCAGGGTTTGATGTATTCTGGAATTAGATTGGATTTAAAGGCAGTGAATAGGAGAAAAATCAGCTGTCTGGAGAGATGAGGATTAAGATTCAAAAGTAAGAGAAAGACTTTAGGCAGCTCTAATCAAGGAATCAACCCTTTTGGGCCGGGTCCTGTACAAAAATGTCATACCAAGTTTGTAAGTGATTCTGGGATTTGAACCCAGCTCCTGCATGTATTTCCCTTTAGATGCATTTTCATTGACTTTATTAATATAATGAAAGCAAATTACTTAAATGAGAAAATGAGTTACCTGATTGCAGATAATTTAAGTCAATCAGCTCCTAACTGGATGTTGTGGTTTAACCCCAGCCAGCGGCTCAGCCCTGCTCACCCACAGCCCCGTGCTGGGATGGGGGAGAGGGCTGGGAGGGGAAAAGGGAGAACACTTGTGGCTGAGATACAGAGAGTTTAATAGGGAGAACAAAAGCCATGTGGACAAGCAAAGCAAAACAAGGAGTTCACTCCCCATTTCCCATCAGGAAGGCTCAGCCATCCTCAGGATAGCAGGGTTGTCACCCAGAACAGTGGGATCAGATGGGGTCAGCTGTCCCAGCTGTGTACCCCCAGTTTGTGCCCTGGTGCAGGGAGGAGCAGAAAACACCTTGGCACTGTCAGCACTGCTCAGCTAAAACACCCCTGTGTTATCAACCATGCTTCCAGCACAAATCCAAAACACAGCCCTGTACCAGCTTCTGTGGATAAAAAATTAACTCTACCCCAGCCAATGCCACCACCAGAACTGTCCCTGTACTCATTCAGGGCCTGTTAATGTGATCTTCACATCTGAGACTGAATATATTGCTGTTATGAAAAGTATTTACAGCCTCCAGCTCCAATGTGCAGTGAAAACATGGCAGAGAAGTAAAACAAATAAATCATAAAGACAAAGAAAGAGGAGAAAGGAAGCTTGACTATGTCATTTTATTGGGGGAATAGGAACACAGGGAGATTAATGGTTTCATTTGAAGTTACAGCACAGTGTGTGACAGGATCAGGAGCAGAATCCAGGTCTTTTGTTGAAAATTGGATTTTTGATGAAAAACTTCATGCACTTTCTAAAATTAGGAAATTTTCACCTCGCCTCAGCCAGGAGCACCTTCCAAGGGAGGTGGGAACCTGGAGGCAGAGGGAAGAGGTCTCTGAACTCCCATCAGTTTCTGTCTGGACTCATTCTGGCTTTGAATTCAGTGGCTTGCTGAGAAAGCTGATGTTCAGCAGTCAAAGAAAGGTGCCAGGCCAGGAGGTACCTCACAGAAATTTTGTTAAAGATATACTACATTAAACTGCCGTGAAATTTTATGTATTTTTACCAGAAAATATCAACCTTTGTTAAAATGATTCTTAAAAAAATTCTGAGATTTAGCATTCTCATTGATGCAGATCACTTCTCCTATAAAACTGTGAAACTCCCTTAATTTCACACCTGTCAATACTAAACCATCATCTTGTGAAGATTTTACCAGAGGAAAAAAAAAAAAAAAAAAGAAATTCAATAAAGCTTTTGCAGCATTCCTCAAGCTGAAATGTCATGAAATGTCCTGGGGTATGATTAAGGAAAAAAAACAACTTCATGATATTTTGGTGGGAAATATATATTCAGCTCTGCTCACAGAATTCCAGAAAGGAAATTAATTCCACATAAAATGGCAACCTCCTTAGACTAAGTAATGAGAACAACTGTGTGCTACAGAAAGACTGAAATAACAATTAGAGTTAGTGTGGGTTTAATAGGTTGTCCCTGCTCGTATGTTATGGAGACAGGAAAAAGAAGAGGGGATAGAAGAGGCCACAGGAACCTCCTGTGTGGTTCATGGTGACCTTCACCCTTCCTGTGACGGCAGAAACAATGAACAGACACAGAATCACAGGATCATTAAGGTTGGGAAAGATCTCCAAGTTCCTAAAGTTCAACCTTTGACTGAGCACCCCAACAGACACTAAACCCAGAGCACTGAGTGCCATGTCCAGTCATTCTTTGAACACCTCCAGGGATTGGGGCTCCACCACCTCCCTGAGCAGCCACTTCCAATGCTTAACTACACTTCCAGGGAAGAAATTCTTCCTAATACCTAACGTGAATCTCCCCTGGTGCAACTTGAGGCTGTTTCCTCTTGCCCTGTCACTTGTTCCTGTGAGAAGAGACCAAGGTCCTCCTCACCACAACGTCCTGTCAGGGAGTGGAAGAGAGCAATAAGGTCTCCCATGAGACGTCTCTACTCCAGACTAAACAACCCCAACAAATACCTTCAGCTGTTCCTCACAGGATTTATGGTCCAGGTCTTCATAGGATTTTTGTTCCAGACCCCTCCTCAGCTTCATTGCCTTTCTCATGAAATGCTCCAACCCTCCAACGTTCTTCTTGTTGTGAGGGTTGCTCCAATCCCTGACCTGGCATAGCAGCCTGCAACAAAATGGCATAAACTTGAGGGTAAGATGGGATCAGGGTTTAGGGTGTGATTATAAAAGCAATGATTAAAGATGTGTATTGAGCCAGCATGGCCAAGGCTGGGTCCCAGCCAGTAGTGCCAGTAGGGGATGCTGAGCTGCTCCCAGCCCAGCTGAGCTGGTACCCAGTCACCAGTGAGTTGTCTGAGGACAGCCTCCAGTAGAACTTCAGAGCAAGGCTTGAGCTCATCCCTCTGAATGCTGAGATGTCCCTGCCACCAAACCCCACTAAACATGCTCCCATCTGTGTTCCCCTGCCTTCCTGTGCATCCCTGCTGCAGAAAACCCCTGTACATGGCACCCAGTGCACACCAGTGCCCACCCTGAGAGACTTGTTCTCAGACAATATTTGCTGTGTTGTTTTGTTGTTTTCTTTGTTTTCTTTTCCCCTGCAGAAATCACTTGACTGCTGAAAAGTCACTGGAATTTTTCCTCCATTTCCTTCTTGCAGCAGCAGGGGCATAGTGACGCCAATGGAAAATTGCTTTGGTACCTTGAACTGTAAATGATGCTGTTTTCATGATTCATCAAATCCGTCTGAAGCAGAGGTGGCGTGTCAGTAGGGCTAGGCAAAGTTTAGAACATAATAGGGCCCGAGAGGTGAGAGACTTGTCTTTCATTGCAGTGGTGCATCTTTGAAATGACTGCTGGAAATAATTAGGTTCCTTGATTTCCATTGCCATTTGGTGCTTTTCACGCTAATCAGAGGAAGAGCTCATTTGCATTAACTGGAGGGAATAAAAGTATTTTTTACTAGAATGAGCCCATAACAAAGAGAGAGGTCTCTTGGCTTTGGAATTTGTTGTCCCTGCAGTTCTACACTGCACTTCATGTCTGGCCAAGAATGAGGTGAAAAATGTATATTTAGTATTTATTAAAGAGCTTCAGAGCCTTATAATCTTTAAACTTTGGTCCTTCTAAATATTCCATACTCTTTTTATTTATTAATAAATGTTTCATCCTGTCTCATCCAAAACCTGAATGAAGCTCTCAGGTCATGCAGCCTGGGAGATGATTCACAGAGGAGAAATTGAACAAAATCTGATTTCTAATCACTTTGTAGAATTTTTTCAGGACTTTAGGGGTCCAGTGTTTAAAGAAGGTAGGGAGAGTTGTGATGTCTGACCTTTCCCATCCAAACTCAGCATTAATTTATAGATCTTTAATGATCCTGAGCACATCAGCTTCACTTCTGTGTGTCTCATTTTATCTATATGTAAAATTAGAAGAGTAAAAATATGACCCTATTCTACAAAGGTGTAACAGGTCTTAATAAATTTCTGATATTAAACTGCTGTGAAGGCTTTGCTTTATGAAATGCAGGCAGTGTTTTCAAAAGAGCTCAGCTGCTATTTAGACACCTCTGCAAGAACCTGGGGCATTGAGGATGTTTTATGTCCTGAATCTTTACAAATATGTGGTTATGAGAACCTCAGTGTTCTCTGTGGGACACTGAGCTCTTAAAGCAACCCGGATTTTACTTAGATGCCAAAATTGAACGAAGGCTTTTTGCAAGGGGGCTCTGCTTTCCATCCAGGTCTCCTTCTCCTTCATCACATTTTGGTGTTGCTCTGAATATGGACTGAGGGGAAAAAAATGCCGATATCTGTGGACACAGATATTTAATCATGGAAATCTAGGGCTGTTCCACTGGAATTTGTGTTTTCCGCAAATTTTTATTGAACTACTGGAGAGGGTATCTGCCTTCACTTGTTTTACAAAGTGGAGGAAACTCTTCCAAAGATCTCTAAGTATGTATTGCAGGATGAAGGAGGGGAAAGCAGAGGGGTTAGAGCTCAGAGCTTTAGAAACCCTCAAAAATGTGAAGAGTACAAGGTAAAATGTTATTTTTCAGGAGGCCAAAGTAATAGGATCCTTTAAATCAAGAAATACCATGTCAAAATGTTGTATGACCTATGACAAGTGTATGTTTGCCCTTGTAGAACCATGAGACACATGAACATACAGTAGAACCAAACATGATGCTGTTTGAGCATGAGCTTCATCTCCCCTTGCTTTACCGATGTAAAACTTTGCTGTTTCCCCTCCCCCAGTTTCCTCAGCTTCCTCAACAGCCAAGGGAGGGGAGGCAGCTTTTCTGGGAGAGGTTTATAAAACAGGATGAGCAACACTTTAGAGATGTCTATCCATCTTTATGTTAATAATAAAACGAGCCCGGAAGCTACCTTTAGCAAAATCCCATAAATTCAGATTTCTGAGGTGAAACACATTGCATGTTAACAGTAGCAATTGTCATCCTGAGGACAGGCAGAATTACAGCAGCTGCTGTCACCAAATCCATGTGCTACAGACAACTTGCTCTGAGTGGCTGAGTTTTAAGTTCATTTAAACCTTATTCTCTGATGTTTCTTTAAAAAAAACTTAAAAGGCCTTTTTTGTGTCCACAGTTAATTTCGTATCAGGTTTACTGGTAAGTATCACATCTCCAGACTGATTAAGTGCAGTGATGGCTGGAGGGGAGCCTGTTTGGCTGCCTGAAATCACCTGCTTGTGACTTAAGATATCTCCTTGCAAATTCAACTCCATCCACAGCTGACCCAAAGATAATGTATCACTCACAGCTCCAAGTCTCCTGGTGCAGATGGATTTCAGGGACAATAAGTTCAGTCCAGACTGGGGTAATTTTTCAGTGTTTCACTATGGGAATTCAGAGAATTTTTCCTTCCTTCACCCTTGTTTTCGAGGAAGAGAATCTCTGTGCAGAGGCTCTTGCTTTCTGCTTGTAATGAAGATGTGCTTAAGTGTGAATTTCTGTGCTCTTCTGGCTGTTCTTCAAAACTTGTCAGTTCTTCATAGGAATGACACATCCCCTCCCAAATCCTCTAAAGAACAAGTGTGCCTTGCCCCAAGAGCCACATTGGAAGAACTGTTAATTCACTTCAGAAATCTATCCAGATTAATAATAATAATAATAATTATTATTATTATAATAATTCAAGAGAGGAAAATCCTATACAAAACATAAGCTCTTCTTTCCCTGTGCTGAGAGTGAAAAAAGGACATTGCTCCAAACTGTATTTCACAGGGATTTTTTTTACTTCTACCCCAAGTTGCCAGACTCATGCAGCGCCACTGAAATTTTAGGAGCATTGAAGTTGTTACTTGTGAACTGCATGGGGCTGTCTTGAAAACAAGGTCCATTCCCCAAGCAGCCTGAGGCAGGAAGGAAGCCCTCTCCTGCTAATTTTTTTTTTCTCTGAAGGCAGAATAAAAAAACTTAAGTGAAAAGAGAAAAAAGCCCATGAAGGTGCCTCTGCATTTTTGTTTGGAAACAAAGAATTTGTAAAGTTTTGCTTTAACTCCCTTAGATGTTAGTTATAATTTTTTTACAACTTTTTAAATGCAGAACATGTAGCTAAATTCAAAGCACAGTGGGAAAGAGCCATAAGCTTGAATCCTAGGGGTTGCAGTCTCCAGTAAACATTTCTTTTCCTCCCATCAGTGGAAGGCTTCCATGGCTGGATTTAACCTGGGGGTTCCTCACTGGCAATCAAGACCTTTTGATCTCTGTAAGCCAATTCCCCAATTATTTGGAATTGAGGAAGGGAAAGCAGAATAACTTTGTTAATTAAGCAGGCAAATCCTCACGACCTGGGCAGGTGCTGGGATGCTTCTTTAGAACACTTGCAGGATTTCAGTAGATTTATATGTTACAAGCCTGACTTTCAGCTATTAAGGAATGCAGTTTGATTTATTAAGGTGGATGATTCCCTTACCCCAGGGAATCTTGTTTTCCTACAGGTGGATTTTTCTCTTTGCAGGTAATGGTTTTTTGTTTTAAGACAAATTTTTGAAGACTGTTACATATCCCAGGGGAGAGAGGCATTATCAAGGTGGGCTGAAAATCATTCCAAGATTCTCAATGTCTCCATCAGACTCTGAACCTGTCCCAGACAACAGCAAACTGTGGTTGACAGCAAAAGTGATTTTGACTCCTTATGGATGGAAGCTGAGTTTCTATTTCCTCTGTTAGAATCATAGAATCCCAGAATGGTTTGGGTTGGAAGAGACCTTAAGGATCATCTTGTTCCAACTCCCTGCCATGGGCAGGGCCTCCTTCCACTATCCCAGGTTGCTCCAAGCCCCATCCAACCTGTCCTTGGACACTTCCAGGGATCCAAGGGCAGCCACAGCTTCTCTGGGCAACCTGTGCCAGGGCCTGCCCACCCTCACGGGGAAAAATTTCTTCTCTATATTCAACCTAAATATTCCCTCTGTCAGTCTGAAGCCATTTCTGTGAGGTCTCCCCACAACCTTCTCTTCTCCAGGCTGAACAGCCCCAACTTATTCAGCCAACAGGCAGATGATTTAGTACTGGTTGCTAAAAGATAGGGGCCCAAAAAATGGTGTTCTGACTCAGCATTTTACTAAGTTCAGATGTCTGAACAATCCAGGGTCTGTGGACACACACTGGGGTCGGAATTCTGGACTAAATGCTCTGCACCTTTGCAGTACTGAAGATGCTCCAATGTGGTTTGAATCTGGGATCTCTCCTGTTTTAGTGAAGTAGAAGAGAAAAGGCAAATCTCTGGCCACCACTAAAGGACCTAAAGTTCTTTTCTGGCTCTCAACTATTTTGGGGGAAAATTTGGATCCAAGCTGATGCATATAGTTTCCCTACATTCCAAAATCAGAGAATACAGCTGTTTTTAAATGATGTGGGGTACTTAAAGGCAGCAAGGAAATTGTATTCCATGCAGAGTGCTTTCCTCAAGGAGAACAAGGGGTCACTCACCCCTGTGATCTCGCTGAGGCTTCACAGCCAAGGTTTCCCTGGTGCCCAGGGGTGTGAGAGTGCCCGGCATGGAACATGGAGAGAGCTGAAAGACAGTGGGCTCCTTTAACCAGAAATGTGCTCAGCTGAGGACAGGCTCTGAATATGACCTGTGTGTCTTCCCTCAGGTCTGAATTTCATCCTCAAATCTCCTCCATGGGAATGAGCAGATCTACTGCCACTGCTTCCCAGTGGGCAATGGAGACATGGAGACACTCCTTGCCTTGCCTAAAATCCTAATTGTGGCTTGTGGGGGCACTGGAGCTGGCAGCAGCTGAACAAGGAATTGATCACAAGCCTTCTGATAGCACCCTGATGATTAGAATAGCTGGTTTTATCGGCAAATAGGTGTAATTCCACTCTTTTTTTCCACAGCTTTTTGTCTGCCCTGCCTTTTGAGACAGCAGGCTCTTTTGAATAGGTACTATCTGATATTTTATATAGCACTTAGCAAAATATAGTCCCAATCTCACTGAGCCTCTGGGCATTACCATAATCAGTGCATTAGGGGTGATTTTTTCAGGCAAAGATTTGAAAATAACTTTGAGGAGTCTCTTCTAATAAAAGTTTTTTGTTTGCTGCTCTTTGGAGAGGAGAGGGAGAGAGGGATTTCCATTCTCTCTCTCTCCCACACAGAGCTGCACATCTACATTAAATCTTGAAGAAGATGTAAGTCCCCAACTCCCCCAAAAGAAGTGGAGCATTCTGGGTGTTTTGGAGGAGAAAAAAAAAATTATGTTTTGAAAGAGCCAAGATATTTAGCTTTGAAAATTAGCTACTCAGCAGGCGTGCATTAAAATTAATTTAATGGAGTGTAAATTAACATACTTGACACTTTTTTGATCATTTTTCATAGACAGTGCTGACCAATGGAAATAAAAGCTTTTTCTCCCATGAGGTCAGGACAAGAAAATTCACAAATTTGCTATTCCCACCCCATGGGGTGCTTCCTCTTCAGGAGTCAAAGTAGTTCATTGAGTGTAAGTCTTTAAATGTAAAGTGTAAATCTTTGGCATTTGCTTTTGGATACGATAAACTGATGGTTTAGTGGGGGACTTGGCAGTGCTGGCTTAGTGGATGGACTTGATGATCTTAGAGGGCTTTTCCAACCTAAATGATTCTGTGATTCTGTGACTTGAAAAAAAAAAAGTTTCATTCACTAACAATGAAATGTGTAAAAAATTTCCCTTTCAAATAATCTGTGAAAGTTAATTAAGTTCACTCAGAGTTTAGAGCAACGATTCTCTAAAAAGTACAGGGGGTATTTATAACCTTGCCCAAAAATGCCACATAGTGAAAGTTTTGATATGTTGATAAGTGATAAGAATGTCATTTGAGGTTTATTTTTTTAATAATCATTTAATTGTCATTGTAAAATGCCTCATAGTTGGGACAGATTAAATTACCACAAAACCCATTACTGAAATTCATAACCCCCCATAAATGTAAAGTGTTTGCTGCTGTGCCATAAATAACCACTCTCATTCCAGGAAAATGAGGTGCAGGAAATAAATTAACAAAATCCAAACACACAGGACATTAGGTTACAACAATTTGTTGTAGAGGAGTCTGATGGAAACACAGCAGAGCCCAGAGGAGAGGCAAATTCAATGTTTAATTATGGCCTCAGCAAATCATGCCCCTTCTGTGTGTTTTGCCATATTGACATGTTTCAAAGATTATTTCACAGTCCAGTTCAGTAGCTCTGGTAAAGCATGTGCATTTCAGATGTCATTATACTTGAAAAGGTCTGAAGAGCCCAATATTTCTCCAAAGATGAGTGGAGAATCCACTCATGGTTGAATGAAAGGAGGTAAATCAATTTTTGTTAGTCCCACTCAAAAGGCTCTGGGTCTTATTTTCCATCCTTTGCAGCCTTGGTGATCAGTTCACCTTGTGTTTAGTGGAAGAGAAAACACAGTGAATATTTCAGAACTTTCCATCCGCTGAAATGGCCACACAAGGTTCCAGTCTCTGGCAGGTTTGATCTTTTAGCTGGAGCATGGCATCAGCCTGGAAAAGGAACCAGGCTGCAACAATTCCTGTTGGAAAGAAGATGGGAAGGCTGGGAGGGACATAGTGGGTGGGAAAAGGAGATTTTGAACAACTTAATTGTGATATAGAAATGGCATCTGTAGTAAACATATTGAACTGATAAACAATGCAGCTGCTACAGATTTCACACAGAGAAATAAATGCCATGGCCATATGCAATTCATTACCTGAGTTAATTGGGGAATTAAAAAAAAATAAAAGGAAAGAAATTTTAGGAATAAGGAAAGAAATGGATCACCAGAGAGAATCTGTGTCTGTGAGCTGCACATCTGGCCTGTCCCAGGGCTGCACAAGAGACCAGCTCTCACTTCTGGCCAAGGCAAGAAGGTACCACCAGAGCCTTTCCTGATCCAGCATAATGCACTGGGCACTGGTGATAACTTGTTAATATTTTCTGGGGGACAAAAAACCAACACACACAAAAAAAGGAAGACAAGAAAATGATGGGAAATGAATTTTCAAATGCTGGTTCTGGATGCATATCCTCAGCCCAATTTTCCAGCCAGGTCCCTCTCTGTTGACCTGAAGTAAAGTCCCACCATTTCAAAGCAATATTAGACCTCTCTACGTGAATATTTTGATTACAATGCATCCTCCAAAATGCAGATGGACCCTGGTTTTGAAGCTGGAATAGGCTCCAGAGCTGATTACAGGTTCTGAAGGCACTTTGGAGGATGGAGGGGTTCAGGGATGGAACATTTCTGCTCTGCAGCCAATTACCACCTGAACTTACCAAGATGGTCTCCCTTACACATTTAACAAAACCAGCAGGAACTCACCTTGAAGGGACTCCAGATACACTCTTGCAGACACGAAATACAACTAAAGATTCCTTATGAATTGGTTGGAAACCCAGCGACAGCTGCTGAAAAATAAAAAGTTACGAAAACTCTCAACTTTTCAATAGGGTTTCATGTTAGTACTGTAAATTAATGTAAATGTCACTTTAAAAGAGAATACGGAATAGAAACCTAATAAAGTAGTACAGCTCTGCAGGGGTGGTAAGTAAATTGAGGGAATATTTGATTAGATTTCAAATGCTGCTCTTTAATTTGTATGCGCTCACTTGTTTCCCCCCGCCCCTCCCCAAGCTTTTCTCATCTATTATATCTGCTGGCACGCAGTGAATTTTGCAGTTGTACCTAAAAGGTCTCTCTTTGCTGGATGATAACTCACATTAGCTTGGACGCATGTGGCGATGGCTTCCTCCAGCCTGTGCTGCAGCAGCAGCCGGGGAGACATGAACAGCACGAATTCCCTCCTAGGGTGCTGTGCCTGTGACACCAGCAATGGGATCCTGTTCACCCCTATGCCCCTCATGAGCTGAAAATAAATGAGGGATTGCAGCCCAAACAGCCTGGAGTCACATCCTGTGATGGAAAGGCAGGTCCTCCTTTTGGCTCCCGCTGTGGAGCAGAGATATGTTAAGTAAACTATGAGCTCTCAGGGCAAACCGTGTTGGCAGAGACCTGCAATCCCAGGAACAGGTGTTTTTGGGTTAAATCAAAGAGCTTAAGCAAAATGGAATTGAGAGACTTGGTGAAAGCTCCCACATGTTCTGTGTTTCTAACTCGCAGTGCAGGTACCCAGTGAGTCAGGAGTTGAAGTCCCTTCCAACCCTGGATGTTCTATGAATCCCTGGTTGTAATGGTACCAGGAACCAAGATAGTCTGCAGCTCATGTCCACAGTGACCCAACTGCACAGGCTCAGGAGACCTCCTGGTCTCTTTTCCTGACCACCAAAACTTCTGATTGATTTGGGACCCGCTGGGATAACAGCGCCAAGATATGACTGCAAGGCACAACTCCTGGGACAGGTACATTTTCCTGCTTTTAAAAGCTCACATCCTGGCAGAAAGCTCTGCTCTGGTTTAGTAACAGCTACCATGTAGCAGAGATAATGGTCTGAAATCTCTGTGGCCTTTATGTACTTCTCTCTCCCTCAGTGAAGTGCTGTTGTGGACTGGCCGTGGCTGCAGACTGGTCACATCTGAGCTGATGGGGCTCTTACCTTCTTTCCCTGAGCTTTGGCCAGACTTGCAGAAGAAACATGCTCAAAGGCTCTTCTGTCTCAGCCAGAGAGTTACCTCTGCATTGCTGGTCCTTTGCTGCTCTCTTTTCAGGTGGCATCAGTCGTGTCCTTGCTGTTTGAAGGCAGAAATGAGCTCCTTCATCCTTACACATATTATTACTTGAGCTGAGCAAAGATTGACCTCTCCATGTCCTTTCTGTTCCCCTGCTGCTTAAGAGACTGTCAGTCTCTTAAGTGATGGACTCTGTGCTTTGCTCTTGGAGATCTGAGGGCTGGTTGTGGTGTGTCTGTCAGCCTGAGCCCTCTGTGCTCAGATAAGAATGCTGACAGCAACAAGCTTGTGTTCCTCAGTTCCTCAACTTGTAACATTTCCAAGACTTTCAAATCCATCCCTTCCAGGAAGCCAGGAAGCAGTGGGACAGTGGAGGTGAGGCTAGTCAAAGTGAAGATTTTAGAAGTATTTCATTATTCCTTACTAATTTCTGCAGGCACCACAAAGCAGTGAAGCAGCCAGGAAGAGCACCTTCAAAATCAGGAGTTAGGAGTAGGTAAAGGTGCATCCTGATGGGTGGAAAGGCAAACACAGGAGAAAGGAACTCCCATTAGGAAAAAACCCCAGCTTTAATGAAGCAAGCACATTCCCCTCCCTCTCTGCAAGGCAGTGCCTCTGAACATGCCATGCCCATGTGGGATTTTAGTTTTGGTGTTTGCTTCCGTTGCTGTCTAAAGTGCCTTGGGACAGATAAGAATGACAAATTAATGAAGCACAGCCTCTCTTCTGCTTGAGTGGGAGAAGAGCTGGGAACAGGGAATGGAACTGCTGCTGCAATGCAAAGTTTGGCCATATGACACATCAGTTTTGCCTTATCAGGCTGCTCTAAGAGCTCTGATAAGACAGTGATTCAGCTAAGGAAAGATGAGGCTGACACTTTCCTTATGTCCTTACCCACACAAAGGAAGTCAGAGTTATTGGACACTGCCAGATGATCTGGCTTTGTCCAGACATTACCAAAATTGCTAAAATGGCCAGTTCCCTGCTAAAACACTTCCTGTGAGTCCTACACCTTTTTCCCCCAATGGTTTGCGGATTTGGTGATATAGCCATTTGGCCATGACTCACTGTTTATAGATCCTGTTGCAAAGCTAAATTTATAGCAAATGAGAAAAGGTCAGGACTTTCAGCAGAAACAGACTGAAGAGAAAACTTCTAATGAGTTCTTCTTGGAGATCATCAAACTGCCAAAGAAAACCTCCCAAAAAAATCAACTGTAAAGGCGAAACTTGGCTTTCCTTTGATATTCTCCTCTACACAGCCATTTTGAGCAGTCCCAAAAATCTAAAAGGGAAGATCACAGGAATGGCAATATTCTGCTCCTCTTCCCTCCCATCTCAAAGGATGGAGATACCTTTGAAGGATACCTGCACCCTTGCAGGAGTTTGTAGAAAACACAGTGTTAGGCAAAAGTGTAAATATCTCCCCAGCTTGGCACTGTGATGGCAGAGAAGGACTTCAGGAAGGCTAATTGTTTTATGTACACATGGAATCCCCTGGAGCCCCAGGAAAACCTCCTTGATGATTCTCTAGTGGAATTGCGTGGCACCAGGGTGCCTGGGTCCTCTTTTGTCGCTCTTGATTCACTTAAATTTCCTAACCCTGGCCAGAAAGAATCAGTTGCATTGTGAATAAAGTCACAGCCTCTAATTCCAACCTTCCTCCATTCACTCCTTCCAACATCCCTGTGGCACTTGTTTCCCACACTGAAGATGATCTCTGCCTCCTCCCTCAGCTGTTGTTTCCAAGGGCTGGACACTCCTTCTCTTATCTCCTTCTCCTTTCACTGTTCTCCAAAACTCATCAATCAATCCCAGTTGTTGCAACACCTGGTGGGAAGCCTCTAACCTTGGTTGTCATTGAGTTGAATAATGCAAATATTAATAAGTGGAAAACTCATTAATACCATTCTCACTGACAATCCACCTCTGCTGTAATACCAGGTGGCTCCTGCTACAAACAGGAGAAAAATGAGGGAGATTTTAATTCTGGCTCCACTGGAAAGCTTATATCAGCTCCACAGCCTAGGGACTGTGTCATCCATGTGACCACATTTTTAAGAGTGGTGCTCTGCTTGCATGTTCCAGACAATATGTTTTGAAACTTATTAATCAGGAAATGTCCAATCTCTTTATGCTGTAAAGAGATTTATCAGTAAAACAATTATTTCAAGGCTAAATGAGGTCCACCGAAGAATCACTTGATTAAAGTGAGAATTTGCAATAAATAAATACATCAAATATTTCATTATTGATGCTCCAGGGGGAAAACAACTCCGATTAAGTCAAAGAAGGGGAAAAATATTCAAATTTGAGTAAGTATGATGGACTGGCTACTTTGTTGGTGTGAATCAACATAGCTCAAATGAATTAGATGGTGCTGTGACAGCTTGAGTGAGCTGAGTATTTGATAGAGGATATCACTTCTCAATGGGGATATTGCAGTGGAAAAAACCAAACAGAGACCACTGCTTCTTCTAGCAGGATCCATCTTTATTACACACACTCCAGTATTTATATGCTTCTACTATGGGAAAGTTTAAAGAAAGTCTTGGGAACATGCAGAAGGAAAGAGAAAACAGCTACACCACCAAACACCTGGCAGGGGCAGATTTCTCTGCCCCTTATCAGCCATTCACTCAAACAATCCATGTCCCAGCAGGTAAAAGAAAAACCTCCACCCATGGTGTTTATGGCTGTATTCACTTCCCTGGTATGCATCTTTCCCAAGAGAACAGGAGGCCTTTATCAAAGCTAAGATAAACTTGACAAGTTGCTTTTCTACACAGGGCTCTTGTTAAGGCCAGGATGGCTGCTGCAGGCCACTGCTTCTACAGATAGTGTCTTTAAGGAACTGGGAGGAGAATGGTTGTGTGCCATCCATTGCCCTGACATGTCCTTGCTGTGCTCCTTTCTGGAGAATCCCTTGACGTTCCTCTTGTTCAGGTACCCACCTTTAATCCAGGGCTCATAAGGTTTACAGGTGTGACAAGATGCCTGGGAATCCTAATGAACAACAGCCAGGAAACGTCGTTTCTTGAAAGCCGATGCCCAGGTGCCATGGATCCTGCAGAGAGCAGAAGGATTTTCAATTTCTTATTAAGACTGTAACGAAGAGCTAAGGAGTAATCACCAAGCACAAACATTTATTTAAGTTAGGAGTTGAGGTGCATACTGTAAAGACACAAAAGCCAGAACATTTCACAGGATGAATGGTCTTTATTTCCAAGCTTGGAAGTTTTAGGTCTCTGAATCCCAGTTCAGAGACCAAATACATACAACACAATACCTGTGTTGAGCACTCACATTCTCCCTTTCTAGTCATTGTACTGCTTCTGACACACATGGAATTCAGTGTAATACACAGACAGAATTCAGAGTACTACAGCATGAGAAAGAGGTAGAAGTTACAGACTTTAATGGTTTGCTTGTGTCCTGCCAAAAAAACAAAGTAAAGGAGTCACACGCTGCACCTCTTGGTTGTCTTCTGACTCTGTCTGCTTTTGGGGATAAGGATTGGGTCTTACAAGGTTTTGTGTTGTGTCTGGCACAGTGGGGTCTTGATCTTGATTGGAACCTCTTGTCACAGGTTGCAGCAGAAACAGCAAAAATACAGACAGGAAAAATTGGGGGAATGTGATTATAGGATATAATAGCACAGGAAATCCTGATGCAAGGCAGCAGGACATCTGTGGGTTGTGAGAGCAACACTTTCAGGCTGTATTTCTGCAGTCAGCAAGTTTGGGATCTGTTTTTTTCACCTTTCCTTGTTGTGGAAGTGCATCACTGTCCAAAGAATTGTGCTACATCAAAGTCTTGGGCCTTCATACAGCAATAGCTCTGCATAAAAGAATGTGTATCTTAAGTCATTAAAAGTATGAAAATCAGGCAGTATTCTCAGCTACCAATAAAAAACCCCAAAAAACACCACGAGAGTGTTTCAATGCCTGAACAAATTCAGCTTTTTATTTCACACAGAGCTAACCTCAAAGTAGCCAAATACCCACATACTGATTAAGACAGGTATTTCTTCCCCTACAAAAAATCAAAATCTCATCATTTTCTGGGAAGAATCTTGAAAAATTTTACTCCTAAGGGTATTTTCATAGAAAATGTTTTAATCTTTTATAATTAGGGAAGAAAATGAGAATGCCTTTTCCACCATAATTAAAGACTGTGTTCTCCATGGCAGAAAAACTTCAAGTGCAATACTGATGTTCTCTATAATGTACCTATAGCAAATAAATAGGCCTTGGAGCCATTTCAATAATTTCATGTGTTGCTCACCAAATGAACTGATTTTTTTGTGTTTCTCATAAAACAGAGGTGTATTACGTGTATGCTTTGGTTGGAAGTTATTCCATTTTTTACCAGTTACATAGTGGGGAGAAGCAGCCAAGTAACTCAAACTGGAGGAGCTGTATGAAAAGGAATAATGGTTTAAAGTTTTTTTCCCATTATTTTTCCCTTAGGAGGAGATATATAACACAGAACTTCTGAGGGAGTGTGTTGAGAATTTTCAGATAAACAGGTTTCAGTTCAGGAAAAAGTAATTGGTATAAATTAGTAGCTGAACTTCTTCCCTGGAGAAAAGGAGGAATCTTAAAAGATCATTATGATAAAAGATGCTGTGTTTCAGCTTAAAAATCAAATAGAAACAATTAAATTCTCTGTATACTTAATAGAATCACAGAACAAAACCTGAAATAAAACCCCTAACATTTATTTTAAAATTAGAACAAAGATATTTTCAAAATAAGGCAAAAGACCTTACATCTATGCTCAGAAAAATCAGTAAAAGGGTATTTTTCAGTCTAGCAGGAAAAACTTCACACAGCTGGTAACTGGCACAGAAATGAATTGAGCGGATTTTTTTTTTTTTTTTTAATACTACTTGATTACTAGAACATCTACCATGGGATTTGGAATTTACTATTTCTCTCCAGCCTGAGTGTCTGTCTCAGAGCCAGTCCAGCAGCACTGAGTTGTGTGTTTCAATACCTATCACTGGAGTAATCTTTACTCACTCCCTTCATATCAATGGGAACCACGAATCTTTGACGTTTCCTGTCTCAGGCAAATAAGGGCAGAGTCTGTGGTTTGGAACACAACATCTGATGTCAGATCCAGTGGCTTGAGATACACTGCGATATCTCATGAGGATAATGATTTTATACAGAAGCAAATGAGTCTGACAGCTGGAGTGGGGTTGTTGCCGTAATGGCTCACAACCAATTATATGTATTTTTCTCTGTATAAGCAGTGGTTGCAAACCATCAGTAAAATGCCACACTAATGAAATAAAGCAGAAAAGAGCAACAAATAGCCCAGTCTCCAAAGTATGTGTCCTTGCCATTAAATCCTCTTCTTCTCCTCTTCTTCCCAGACCAGCCCCCTGTCTCCCATCCATCCCAAGGAGAGCATGGAAATCACACTCAGTGATTTTCAGTGCTAGTGCCTCATCCTGGGCCTTCCTTCTTGTAGTGTGAGCAGGAGAAATCCTGTCCCATGGCAGGAGATTAGAATTCAGTGTAAGACTGAACTGCCCTTATTCAACCATGCTGATTCTGGCTTTATTCCAAAGACTGCCTGCCAAAGCACTCAGGGGTTCCAGGTCTCCCCTCTGCCCCTTTGACTGGGCTGAGCCTTCCAGAGCTCTGTGGCTGTTGCCCCAGGCTATGTTTCTATTTTATTTGTAATCCTTTGAAAGCAATAGCCATTTCTGGCAGATGAATTATATTCTGTCGAGAAGCAGCAGGGGATGGCTGGGACCGTCTCTGTCTCCCTCTCTCCTTGAATTCTAATTTAAAGAGAGGAAACAAGATTTCATTGAATTTTAACAAATTAACCATTAATCACTTATGAAAACCTCCTGATGAGGACATGGATTGCCTGGGTTATGAAGGGGAACAGCTTCATTTTGCTGTGATTGTTCGACCAAGTTAATCCCCAGCTCTCCTCTTTACCTTCATCGCACTCCTCACCTTGTTCCCTGTCTCCCTCACTGCTGTCTGCTTTTGTCTTCTGTCCCCCACCTCCACCCAGCACAGATACCTTGCTCCCTCTTGTCCTCTTCCCTGGATGCACAGCCCCTGCTGAACCCATCTCTGAAACATTTTTGATGTCATGCTGAATATGGAAATTAAGGAAAAAACAAAGTCTTCCGCTGGCTGTGTGGTGTGAATATTTATGAGGAAGCTAAATAGGAGCTGTGAGGGAGCCAGCCAGCGAGGATGGCAGGGGATGGCAGCTGACAAGGGCTCATTCAGCAGCACATCCTCGGCTGCTGGCAGCATCCTAGAGAGTGGGGGCTGTGTGAGTGACAGAGCAGCAGCATCCTTGCCTGGGCAACACAAAAAACTAAGTTGCAGCTGTTTCTCTGCTTCCTCTTTATTCCTGCCTTCTCCAGCTGATCAATTCCAGTTACAAAAATAATAATGAAAAAATCTTGGATGTTGTTCAGCTGCAGCAGACGATTAGGCCTTAAAAATCAATGTTTATGTTCAACAGGGCTATAAAACCCAATGCTTCCCTCTGCTTATCAAATCAGGACTGGAATCAGAAAAGTCCCTTGGCTCCTCACACAAGCGGTCAGGGATGGTGGCATAGGGGGTGAAATTTAAATCAGGGCTCTCTCCTGTGCTGTTTCTGCTCCTGCTGCCATAATCCAACATTCAATAGCAGAGTCTTTCCCATAGGGAGACATTACTCAGCTAAAACCACACAAGGGCCCAGGGCATACGTGGGTACCAGAGACCTGGCGGGGGGAGAGATCCCGTGAGTGTGTCCATTGGAGTCAGACCCTGATGGAGATCTGAAAAATGCCATCTTTTGGGGGTTTTTTGGCCTTAAGGATAAAGCAAACCTGGGAAGGAAACTGATCAGAAGCTGGGTTGGGCATGAGTAAAACAAAAGTCCTGAAGTGAATAGTCGATCCTTTTGTTTGCCCTGGGTTCTGCAGAGTCTCTGCAAGGTGATTATCCTGATAGCTGGACTGCAGGGACAGGGTTACTCCTGCTGTCAAACACAGGATGCATGTGGAGCAAGGAGAGAAACTCTGCCTCTTCAAGCCACAGCCTTTTGTGTAATAAATCCTGATTCTGCCACAAAGATGATTTCTAACTTACCTGGTGTCTGAACCGAATATAAAATAAAGCAACTTTTTGATTGTGGGATGTGCGAATCCCACATGTGACTCAGATGTGCTGTTTCCCTGAATAACATCACGATTCCTCTTCCTTGGCTGCATGGCATCACTTTTAAGTGTCCTGAGGATGGCAAGTCCTCCCAGAAAGCATGTTTTAAATGATCTAGCAATCAACTGCCCAAAGAATGGGTGCTCATGAGAATCAGTGGCCCAGAAAGCACCGTCTCCAAACTATATTCAAACCATCCCCAAATATAGGCCAGGCTGTAAACATTTGCACTGCTGGACCACTCAGCCACAACCCCACTGCAGCCACACAGAACTGTCTTCTTCTTCAGTAAGTATTCCTAGCCCAGACCCAGGATTTCCCCCATCTAGTATTTTTTATCAGTTCCCCTTCAGAGTGGTCTGGACTGACCCTTCTTGTGTCCACTTGCAAACTGAGGCATGCAAATTTTTGTAAAGATGTAGGACTGGGAGGCTCCTTCCTTAATTAGAGCCTCTTCCCAATGGCCTATAACCCTGTCTGACTCAGCTGGGAACTCTCTTCCCTTCTAGACACCTACTGTGGGTTGTACATACAGCTGGAAGTTGCCTGGTCCATCTAGGTAATCCTGTTAATCCTTCTCTCTGCACACATGACAGTTCTGGTTGTAGAGTTGTGTTTTCTGCTGCTTTGCATCCTTTTCCCACCAAACCTTTCAGAGAGGAACCCAAAAACCACATCGAGTCACAGGCCAATGGATGGACTTAGTGGCAGAAAATTGAAACAGAAAATAAGAAGGCAAGAGGGTGAATTTAATGATGTGGATGAAAATACCAATGCATAAATCCCATAGGAAAGTATGGTGGAACAAAATACCAGTGCCATAAGAAAAAGGGGTTCTCCTTCCTGGCATTGTAGCAAATAAGATATCTGGAACATGCAATACCAGAAGCTTTTAAATTAAAATTGATTAGGCCAACTATCTCCATTGATAAATGGCACTGAAATCCTA
Organism: Corvus kubaryi; assembly: GCF_017639235.1. Classification (NCBI taxonomy): domain Eukaryota; kingdom Metazoa; phylum Chordata; class Aves; order Passeriformes; family Corvidae; genus Corvus; species Corvus kubaryi. The sequence goes on along the minus strand of NW_024582065.1, from coordinate 4,127,451 downwards.
TAGGTAACTGAGGCAAAATCATCCTAAGAACACCCCTAAATTTTATGTCTTTGCTCATCCTCCAGTTCCTATGGACATTTATATGACTTGTATGGGCAAAAAACCTCAAAAAATCAGTGTTCTTATTTTCCAGGGGAGCTCAGATATGGCTGCAACATCAGACACCGTAAAGAAACCTGAATATCTCTGTGTTCCCAGATGTACTGCTTGGTTATTAGTCATGATTAGTCATTTTCTCAGTTGTTAAGCCACTTTAAATATCTTTTCTCAATCATAGATAGTATTAGATCTCCACTTATTTACTCATTGCAATCCATCAGTCATTTCAACTATGAGAAGTTAAAAAAAATTTAGGAGAACAGAATATTTGTTCCAGATTTGGCTTCAGTTAAATGAGTAAATCTACACCAAAAATATTTTACAAGATGTGTTCAATGTCTGAGTTAGTGCACATTGTTTGCATGTCCAGAAGAACAAAGTTCCATTAAAAATTATTTCCAGGGGAACGACAGCTAAGTTAGATGGCCACTAATGTACAAAGTAATTTAAAACTCAGTATTTTACTTCATTATAGCTGATGAATAAATACAAAGCGCAGCCTCTAAAACATTTTTAATTCGGCAAGACAAAGCAGTAGGCAATGAATAGAAGCTTTCTTATGATCATTTGTGAAACTACAGATAAATAGGCAAGCAGCTTCCCAGGTAGATCATAAGTCACTAAAAGATATTAATGACTTGGCTACATGGCTGCAGAAATGGTGCAACATCCTGACAGCACCTCAGTGCTCCTGGACATTTTTGTAGCAGAAAGCCCAAACAGCCCAGCTCAGGAGAGGCCATTATTTAAATAGCTGTCTCATTTCGTGTAATTTCAAGTTCAATGGTGCGGCAATTCTGCAGTATTAGATGTGCTGAATGATTATTAAAATCACACCTATTCAAGATTAACTATGAATTAATTATGAGAGGAATTCAGAAATTCAGATACTTTCTGAGACACACTCAGGGGCAAGGATAGGGTAAGTGTCAAAATCTGGCACAGGCTTAACCTGATGTGAATATTTCAAAGTGCAGGTTCCTCTTCATCTCAGCAGCTCTTCAGGACAAGTGATTTCTTGTACTCCAGATGTGCATGAGGGCCACATACAGCAAGTCAGAGGAGTCCTGCCCTGGGTGTGTTACTTCTCTCCCTTGATGTGGAAGGGAGTCCTGATTAGCTCAGATGCAGAGAATGACACCTCCATCATCGAGACACAGTGAGTCCCCATGGGGGAAATCTGAAGCACTCAACCCCTGAAGGAGATGACAAGCTCACTATGGGATGGAGACCTTGATGTCCCATCAACCCCAAATTTGGCAGAGTAAATTGCAGAGACCTTGGCTAGAGCTCAGGTGTTGAGTTATACCTCACAGCCAGAGCAAATCAGCTCCTGTGCCACACTGAGGCTTCAGCAGCTTGGCATTGTATTGCAACCAGCTCATCCAGGCTCCTTCTGTTCCTCCTTCCCTTCATCTCCGAAGTCTGCTGGGACTCCTTTTCTGCTACCAGTTCCGTACAGGTGTCACTCAGGCGCTGTGGCAGGAGGGAGCTTTGTGCAGAATAAGGCAGATGGACACAGGCAAAGGGTGGAACAGCTCCAGGTGTGTCTATGCACAGCAAAGAAAGAGAACAAATCACTCATGTTTGTCTGCAAAAGGCTGTGAGAAGGCAGCCACTAAACATCAGACAGCCTGGCTCAGAGAGGGAGCCTCTGCTTGTCTCTGCAATGTGAGGGACATCAGTCATTTCTCATAAAGGAAAAGCTCCTTGGTGGCTTTGCACTGTGCTCTGGAGTCTGGGGAGGGAAAGGGAAGCCGCAGGTATTTGTGGCACTTTGGTCACAATTTCCTTGGCTGCTTGCAATAATTCAGCCCTACAGTTCCTCATGGACAGGGAGATCTCTGTTGTGTCTCCATTCTATCCCAGTTTCTCAGCATGATAAAGGATGGAGCAAAGGACAGGGGGTTAGAAGCTGCTGGAGACTCCTACCAGTGGCAGCTAAGCAACTCCAGAGAGATCTAAAGCGACGAAATCCTTTTCATGTTGGCTTCATCCCCGAAGTAATTTCTGAAGTTGCAAGATCTTGGGGACAGGAGGGTCACATTGTCAAAAAATCCCCATGGATTGAAGTTGAGACCTTTCCTTTGCCAAGAAAGCTCAGTGGCAGGGCTGTTAAAATCTGGACCTGCATTTCCTTGCTCTACTATGTGAGCCAAGAATGAAAATGCAGCTTTTTTGAAAACCAGAGAATTTATTTTTTAAGCCCACAGTCTGAAAGCCACAGTGTGAGTGTGAACTACCAACAGGAGTGGGCAGTGCTCTGTGTGTTTGGTCCCTTCTCTGCCTGTCAACCAAACTCTCACTGGTTGTGAGCATTTCATTCACTACAATGACAATCACAGAGACATGGAAGAAACAAGGGCAGGGTGGGCACTCAGAGTTCTTATCTTGCCTCTTCAGTGATGTTACTGAACACCTCTGGAGCCAGCTGTGATGTGCAGGTGTTCCTCAGGCAGGGCACAGCTCACTGCAGCACAGCCTGTTCACCCCTGCCACCACAGAGTCTTCTTTCCTCCACACCTGTTGTATTTCACCTGAATGCCCAGAAATACATGAGAGCCAGGCCAGACCTTGTCCATTAAAAAACATCTTCCAGCTGGCAGGAATTCAGGCCAGTGTGTCACCACCTGATATCCCCACCCTCACCATGGGTGACCTCAGGACAATCCAGCTGTGAGCAGGCTGAGTTTTTCCATTGATGTCCTTCCTCTTCTTGCCACCCTGGTCCTCCTCAGCCTGGTCCACTGAGGGAGTGTGGGGAGATTTGTGGCAGCACAGAGGATGTGCAAATCCACTGCAGTGGCGGCAGGATGGAGAGCAAATGTAAGGACACCTACACATGGCATTTTAAAGGAAAGTGGGCTGTACTGTGAGGCTGGCCTTAAGCAAAGGCCATCACACTGGAGAAATGCAGGAATTCAAATTGCAATCACTACTACTTTTTCAGGAATTTTTTTCCTTCTCCACTTGTGAAAAATGGCCCTGAAAGAAGCCCAGCTGGAGATGCACATCCTGTATTTTCTCATTAGAGTTTGGCTGTCCCCTCCATCTCCTCCTTACTGTTTCAAACTGTCTCCTAAGCAAAATGCAAAGCCACCAGTGTTCCAGTGAGTTCAGCATTTGGCAGAATGAATTTGTTCATTGCTAATTAAAATAAAAGATTTCTGAGGTGTTTTGCACTTTAGTTTATTAGTTTTCCTGTGTAATAGCAAATCGGAGCCCTTGTTACACTGTCAGCAGAACTATTATTATTATTATTATTATTATTTATTATTTACAGTACAACTTATGACTCACTTCCTATGTTGGTGGATCTTTCACCATCTGTTAAAAAATAATAGCAGTCATTTTCAGAAAAATTATTCTAATCCAAATGTTAAAATAGAACCATATGAAACCAATTAAATAGACTATGTGTTGTTAATCTGAGTTACTTCAGCTCAGCTAAAGAAAAAAAACCAGGATTGAGATGGTAAAGCAAAGATGCAGACTTCAGAAATCTGTGGAGATTCTGCCAGCATTCTCCTGGAATTTAAGATTTCAAGGGAAAAAAAAATTCTAAAAAATGTCATCTTCCAAGCTAAATTTAGAAGCAGATATGGATCCAAATCTGGATGTAAGATTGCAACTCCAGTCCAGGCTTTATGTGAATCCTTAAAAGATCAGAAAATTTCAGTTTTAATCCCCTTACCATTTAGTGCTCTTAGCTGTTTTTGTTCTTACTCGGAGTGAAATAAAAAATACTTGATCTGGTTTGTTTGCCTCCACCTGAGAGTTTTATGTAAGCTTCTGCCTAATTAACATGGACTTCCCAAGTAGTGCTTCTGAAGACGCTGCTCCTGCCTGCAGAAGTCAAGGAGAGATGAAGCAAACCCACGATGAGGAGATGGTGCAGGCCAGGCTGGGAGTGCTGTCCACGGGCATGGGGATCAGTGGCAGCTCCACTTCAAACACCGCATGCCCAACACTCCTGGGCCTCAGATCTCTGAGCCCACATCTAAGCTGATCTAAAACAGGATGAGTTTTACCTGATTTCATACTAACCCCCTTTTTACTTCATGATAGCGGTGAGCAGGAAATGCACTGCAGTTCTTGTTTAACTCAATTTGGGTGAAACTTTGCAAATACTGAGCCTGGAGGAGAGAGATGTGAGCTTGAGGGATATTAGGTGAGAGATCACACCTCACCCCACCCATCCTGTGTACAAGAGGGAGTCAAGTCTCTCCCAGGTAAATCAGACCACTGACAATTTGAATCACTTTCTGAAAGAGGGAAATTTAGGTTAGATACTAAGAAATTTTTCCCTGTGAGGGTGCTGAGGCCCTGGCACAGGGTGCCCAGAGAAGCTGTGGCTGCCCCTGGATCCCTGGAAGTGTCCAAGGCCAGGTTGTATGGGGCTTGGATTAACCTGGGATAGTGGAAGGTGTCCCTGCCCATGGCAGGAGGTTGGAACAAGGTGATATTTAAGGTTCCTTCCAACTCAAATCATTCTGGGATTCTCTGTTTGCCTTTCTCTGACAACACCTAGAGAAAACTCCAGCAGATGCAATCCAAACCACAGCACCTTCCCAAAAGGCCCAGCATCATGGATGCAGGAAAACGGAGCTCTTTTTAAAGGTTTTTTTTGTGTTTTTTCATGTCAGGATGGAAAGGCTCCTTGAAAACCAGCCTCCAGTGCTCCATCCTTGGCTTCTTGGGCTGAGGACTGAGGCAGAAAAGGTTGGGATGCAGAAGCATGCTCCATTTCAGGGAATGGATCCGGGTTGTGGCCCAGCCCTGCAGCAGGAGCTGAGGGATGCTGCCGAGCAGCACTCCTGGCTGCAGTTATTTATATTCCCTGAACAATGTTGTTTACACAGACTGCATGAATGCAAATCAACGTGAGGAACTGCTGGAGCCAGTGAGGTGTGCAGCAGGAGCAGGCTCCCGGGATTGGTTTTAGTAATGTAGTGTTAACACAGCTACACATGGCTACACACACTTTCATGTCCAAGTGAGGGAGAGGGTGAGGGAACGCTCATTACCTAGGACACTGGCCAAGTCCTTGTACCTTGACAAGAGATAAAAAATAAAAATGGACTTCATTATCTCAGCCTGCCTGTCAATCACCTGCTGTAGCACCAAGCCTGCCTTACATTCTCCCACTAAGAGGTTCCTGTCACTGCTGGCCAGGAAGGAGAGCTGGATGTGTGAAAGGAGACAGAGAGGAAACATGAGGAGCAGCACCAGTCTGCTGGCTGGCTGCCCTCGTGCCCTGCAGCACAAATGCATTCCAACCCAGCCAGCTGAGAAAGGCTGGGTCTATGAAATGAGTGCCATGCAGGGAAGAGGTGAGGGTCTTCTCCTTCCTCGGGGCAAGAGATGCCCAGTGAGTGACACCTGGGTCCTCCAGACCGTCTGGGTGGTCTCAGAGGGTGGCATGAACCAACTACCCCCAAACATGCACCATCTGAATCCACCACTTCTGGTCTGCAACTTCTTGAGCCATAATTTTCTGATATTTAGGTACCAAATTTTCCCCCCTAGGAATCCCAGGTACTGTCTTTGGAGATCTTTAGGGATATTCCCTGTTTGTTGTTGTCAGTAAAATGGGGTTAATGATGCTTCAAAACAGGTTTACCAATGTGCTGCCAAGATCTCTTGAGTGGCAGTGACCTTTTATTTAACCCATCACCATCGAACTGTCTCTCATTCCATCACCATATATTCTCAGGAGGCTTTGCTGGCAATTCCATCTCTCTTTTCCACAGTGCAATAAAACAATAATAATAAAAAATTATTAAAACAAGTTCCTTGCTAGTTTATGGTAATTAAAAGCAATAAATATTTCTACATGCAGTACTGTAGAACTTGACTCATTGGTGGGTCAATACTGCTTTCCTGGCGAGGCTGGGTAATAAATCTTTATTCCTTATTGAATGGAAATAAGGATGGGATTTTATTCATGAGTTCTGTGACCCATTGAAGTGACATTTTCAAAACAAACACTCCAGAAATGAGGAGTTTTCTCTGCAGAGTGGGTTAATCTGCTCTCCTCTCAGCGTGTCTCTTTCATACTGATGATTTGCCCGATGCCTTTTTAATCCTAGCAGCAACTTCTCAGCAAGAAGGAAGAAAACTGAAATAAAACGAAGTATCTTGGTGAGAGCTGAGATGCCTGGCCTGGGCAGGGGCACAGGGGTGGGGAGGATGGTCTGGAAGGGCTCTCTGAAGATGTGACTCACTGGGCACAGCTGGTGCTGCAGATCCATGGTCCAGTCACGCTCTCGCTCGTGCTGAGGCCGGGGCTGGCCTTGAAGTGCCAGCCCTGCACGGCCACAGAGCAGTTGGCCTTCATTAGCTCCTGGCACTGCATACAGGGTGTTGCTCAGAGCCCAAATCAAAGAGCAGCTCTTTGTGCTTGCCTGCAATCGCCTTCATTTGCTTGTGCCCTCTAATTGGCATGGGGGGGCTCTGTGGAGCGGGGTTATAAAACAAACTGGTAACATGAAGGTGGAGAATTCTCACAGAGTCCTGCTCCCTCAGAGCACTACACAGCACCAGGCAGGCACTGGGATGGGGACTCTGGGGTGTTTTTCTCTCTCTAGGAGGCTGCTCTTTCTTTGGAGGAGCCTAAGCATAGCAAGAGCCCCTGGAAGTGTCCAAGGCCAGGTTGGATGGGTCTTGAAGCAACCTGGGATAGTAGAAGGTATCACTGCCCAGGGCAGGGGGTGGAACAAGATGAGCTTTAAGGTCCTTTCCAACCCCCTTCCAAACTGTTCTATGATTCTATGATTAAACTGTATTCTCAAATGCACTTGGGGCCAGGTTTGCACACCAGGTTTGGTGTGAGGGGTGTAGCTGCTGTCTGCAGTGGAGTGGCAGGGAGAAAGAAAAAGCTTTCCTCTCTGTGGAACGCACAGATCCGTGACATTTCTGTGCAGCAGGTTCCCTTCCCCTGGCTGCCATTGCCATCAATAAGACATCACTCAAAGACAAGCAGTTTGGCCCAATTTGCCCATTTCACAGGCCAGAATTCAGAGCTCACTGCTTTACTGAAGAGCTGAGAGCTGCCGGACGATCCAGTGTGTGCAGCACCCACAGAAGTCTCTTGCTCACCTCTTCTTCCCCTGTCATCCTCACCACTGGGTTTGTCAGTCCAGGATGTGCTCAGGTGTGCTGTGAATGTGTGGCACAGTGACTGCAGACAGGTGGGGCTGTTACAGCTGAGCCAGCTCTGCCCGTGCCATTTTTGAGAAATACACCTACATCCCTGCCTACCTGAAAACTCTGAGCTTTTATAAACATGCCCCAGCTTTTATAAACATCCCCCAGCTAAGATGGCTGGGTGTGGTGCTCATTGGAATCTGTTCACATTAAAGAGATGGGCCAAGAGGGTTCATCCTTCCTCTCTCTCCCAGAATCACCCAGGAAGCTCAGCCATGGGTTGGGAGCAGCTCTGCCATCACCCTCTTTCCTGCCCAGCAGGGCTTTCATCATCTCGCTGAATATGAAGCACATTCAGGCCTCATGGAGAGGACATGTGAGGCATTTTGACCTCCTGGAGTGGCTGGAAGGATGCAGAGCTGCAGTGACCAGCCTAGCCTCCTTTCTGATGGGACAGGGCTGTTGTCTGGTGGTCCTCATTTGATCTGACGTTTGAAACAGAAGAGGCTGGACTGGAACAACACTTCCCCCCTATATTCAGAGCACTGAAGTGGCAGGAGCACTCACCAAGATTAATTTGAGTTATTTTAATTATGATTCTCTCCTCTCTCTCCCTTTTCCCTCCTCCTCTCTCACATACACTGTCTGGACAGGGAACTGCAGGTTTTCTTCCATTTAGGATTAATTAAAAAGGAAAAGTCAATAAGTTTCTCAGCAATTACTGTCTTTTCCATCTGGTCATTTGAGACAGTAAGGGGCTCAGAAATTGAATTTCAGGATGAGAAAATCATGTCTCATGGATCCTAGCACAAGGATCTCAGAGGGAGAAATATCTGCATTTTCCTCAGCCTGCCACCACATCTGGGAGAGAGCAAGAGGCAACACAGGTGGGAGACTGGAGGTGATAATGACAAACTTTGACTGCCCTGGGTTTTATTGATGTTTTCTTTACCAGATAAGGTACTGGACGTTATCACAACTCTAATCCAAAGCCCTCATCCACAGTCCTTGTAAGTCAATGGAAATCTTTCTACTGGCATTAGTGATCTTTGGATCAGACTTCACCTGATGCCTGCAAGTGCAACAGGCGCAATTCAGCTGTAAGGTACAGCTGCTTCCCAGATTTCTGCTATGAATCTCAGCTCTTGTTCCTTTGTTTTGAGACTGTGTAAGGACAGTAAAACACACCACAGGTTTTAATTTCTTGTTTCTTAGAATATACCTGAGCTGGAATGGAGAAAGGGTGCAAATCCAGAAGGTGGGGAGAGGAATTAAAATAAGTGGAGGCCAAAAGAGAGTGATAGAGGAGGGAAGAATTAGAAAAGAAAACAAGAAGCCACCTCACTGGGTTTTGTTTTGCAGTGGAGCTACACCATACAGCAATGAGTGCAGATTCATTCCCTCTCCTTTCAGTTTAAACTCAGCAGAAGCAGAACTTCAGGTTTATTTTCACATTCCCGTAGAGTTGTTTTCTGCAAGTATTTCTTGGAATGAAAAAGCAGAAAAATGAGAAAAAAACCCAACCTTCCAAATGCTGTGCGTGCTCTTTTGCTAACAAACCCAGTTTGCCCCAGAGGCCCTGCTGGGTGTGAGCGATGCTCCCTGCAGCTTTGTTTAGGAAAGTTCCATTTGCTTCCCCCTCAGCGAGGCCATTAACAGCTTTTTCCCAGAAGTGTAGAGTCTCCTTTTGTTTACCTGAAATTGCTGGGGATCAAAATAAATCTACATTCAACAAGTAAATAAATAAATGAATAGATAAAAGGAGGAGAATCAGAGACAGTTCTACTGGGGAAAAAATACAATCCCAGAGAAATAAAGCTAAAACCTGGGAGGCTGGGTGCATCACACAGTGCTCTCTGCAGCTCCTGGCCGGTGTGAGCCTGCCTCCCATCAAGACTGATTACACTGTCACCACAAACAGCATGTAAAAAATTGTGCCTCATTTTATTACCTGGAAAACAGTGTTTAATGCTGCTGGAGCTGCAGCTTAGGGTAAACGATGGAAGTTTCCTCTTGGAAAACTGTCGGGGCCAGTGATGGCATAATTTCTCCAGGAGTTTGATTCACACGGGGCTGTGGCTGTCAGAGTTTATTGTTGGTTTTCTCTCTCCTGCCTTCCACATATCCCATGCTCAGAGAGTTCCAGAGCTTTAGGACTGTTCTGAGCTAGGAGAACTCATGGATGGTAGGAGGCAGCCACCAGCCCTGGTCGAGGATTTTCCTCATGGCACAGCAAATCCATACCGGTGATACTGAGAACTGAGATTGATCCACATCTGATAACAGCAGCAGCAATGGCTAAAAGCTCTCCCACACCATGTCACTGTGGAATGTGGAGAAGCCCAACCTTCCCTGAGTTGTGTCTTTCAGCTCAAGGATCCTGGAACCCTCCTCTGCAGCTGGAAAGGGTGTCAGGTGGATCTGTGCTCATCGATACTTTATTTTCACCTGTTAGATTTGTATTATAATGTCTATCATTTTAGCATCATAATTTCTATGATTTCTAGGTGTGACAGTACAGCACCCACCAGCATCTGCAGAACAAGTGATGGAAAGGAGATCTGAGGAGTGAAATGTGCCAGCACTGGAAACCATTTCCCAATTCCTGTGTGCCTATGTACCCCAGGGCAGCAGATTTAGGGTGACGGCACAACAGCCACATGGGGAAGGTTGTCTGCTTAGTTCAGTGATTCATGGGAGGCTGTTTCTCTCCAGGAAAGGTTGCAGGGTGAGTCCTCCGTGTTCCCACTGGAGATGGGTAAGTCTCTGCACTTGCCAATCCACAGCACACAACGAAAATGAATTTTCAGCTGAGTTCAGTGGAAAAATGTGACTCAATACTGGTTTTCTGTCTACAGAGCTGGAGTATTGAGCTTCCTGACAGATATCCAGTGATTCATCACAAAAATCCAGTCTCCCTCTCCTCCTGCAAGTTGGCCACTCACTAATTGCAAAACTCCCAACTGCTCTTCATTGCTAAAATATCTATTTATGAATGTCTTCAGAGAATGGAAGTCAAGGCTGCTGAGCTGTTCACAAACAGTTCATTGAAAATATCCAACATTCCAAGTCTGAAATCCAGGCTCTGTGGATGGTTACATGAGCTGTATTGTGTTATTTCTGATCCCTGGCTGGGCAAGCTGTGTAACTAATCACATCTGAACCAGCATCCATTTTGAACTGCATGTTCATGTGTGTAATTTGGAATATGCTTTTGGAAAATATTAAGCTATTTGAGTTCCAAATTGACTTTTGATGAGTATTCGCACTAGTAAAGCTCATTTGCTGGAATATTTGTGGAAAGCAGCCATAGAAACAGACCAGGAGATTCAAAGCAAATTTATTCAGGATTTCAAATGAATATACACAGACATCTTTCTGCAGTATTCACTCCCCATTAGTCACGTTGCAGTAATACCTGCACTGCACACAACTCAGTTACCCTTCGCACTGCAAGGCTGGGGCTGGGAGATTTATTAACTCGGTGCTTTCAGAATGGATTTGACCGAGATTTTTAATACCAAGTTCCCAGCTTGGAGGGACACTTCTTAATTCCATCCCCTCATGCCCCCTCCCCCTTCCCTCTGCCAACCATTACAATAATTTAAGCAACTGATCACTTCTATAGCTCAAAAGCCTGAGCACAGAAGAAAAGGAGAGGGAAGTGGTGCCTGGGGGGACAGTCAGGGGATTTTAAACACTGAAGCAGAGAAGCTCCACATTCTCTCTGAGTTGACTTTCTCATGCTCAGTGAGAATCCCCAGAAGTGTGAGTAATTGAAGAAAATGCTCCAGAGGTAAAAATTAAAGGACAGTATATGAAGCCTCATTTACAAGTAGGAAGCAAATGAGGCAGGATCCAAGTGGTGTATAGCCAAGCAGGCTCTAAATCAGCATTTTTAGCAGCGACTTGGCAGGTGCGTTTTACTTCTCACCAAGCACTCTCTGTGTTAGTCAACAGGCCAAAATGTGTCCTTCATTGCATTCAAACAACTCTCAGCTAAATGTACTGAATTTAAGGAATTTAGCAGCCACAGCCATGAACAGAATGTGTCTCAAAGAGATCTGGCAGGGAAATTTCACTTCTCAGGAATCTTGCCTAAAGCAAAACCTCTCCAAAACCTGAATATCAAATATCCTGTAAATATCCTGTAAACCTGAATATCAAAACGTCCTCCCAGTAAGGTGCCATCCAGTTGTGCTCTGACAGGAATTGCCCATAGCATTGCTCCACAGCTTCCACTTTTCTCTAGTTCATTCTGCTCCACCCCATCCCCAGCATTTCCTCCATGCCTGCGTTTTCCACATCCCTTTTGGACTTGGTGCAAACTGACTGGCACCGGGAATTTTTGTGGGGTCAGAGACTAGTGCACTTAAATTCAGGATAGAGCCAGAACCCTGGGGCTGCTCTGGGACTGTCATCTCTCCAGAAGGTCAGTCTGCCAGAGGATCCCATGATGGTGGATGGCATACATGGACCTGTCCATGCTGTGCTTGACCACTGGCTTTGTCTCTTGGCTTTCCCCTGTGTCTCTCAAGGCTCCACCACTGTCTTGCACACTGTCAGAGTCCCACACAAAGTCCCTTGAGATTGCAGAAGAGGAGCTGGTTTTGGTGTCTCAGTGCATTGTTCACTCTAAGCACTGATTGAGTCATGTACTAACAAAACACCTGCCCTACAAACATAAACCAACCTGTCACAGCACATCAACACATGAAGAGGCAAAACAATGCTGGGGCAGGGTCCCAGAACTACCTGCTGGTTTCCAGTATCACTATGGGAAATACTTGTTCTTACTCACACAAAGGCAGCTTTGCGTTTTCTGTTCGAAGACTCCTCTGCACTTTGTAAGAGTTATTTCCATCATTCTCTGGACTGGAGAGACAGAGGCATTAAAAAGTTAAATCATGCATGCTAAGAAGGGAACAGAGTTCACCTGAGGCAGAAATAAGGCTTAAACTAAAGGCATCTAATACGTGTTTTTCTCTTACCACCAGTCCATTCTGCCTTACGGGAGGGTAAAAATGAAAAGAGACCAACCTCAGCAAGAGTCCTGCCCCATTCTCCCTGATTGCGAGCAGGCACAGTGAGGAAAAGTCCATGCCAACCATATTCCTGAATATCTGTTTTGAAAAAAATTAAACCCTATAGTATAAAATAAATTTCAAAAGTCAAGTTCCTTTTTCTTCTGGCTAGAATCTTACCTTCCATTGAAGAGGGCTGGAGACAGATCCCAGTGGCTGCCCAGCTTCCCCTTAGTACCTCTGACCCCTTTCTCCCACATGGAGAGAGTAAACAAGGAGGCTTGGCCACAGAGCCAGCCTGTGTCTGCCAGGGACATGGGCTGTGTGCAGCTGGACATCTAAAGGGGTTTCTCTGACCTGAGACTTCTCTTCCCTCTCTGGCATTTTCTGCAATTACCCCAAATGCCTGACCTAATGTGGCTGGTGCATTATTTGCTTTTTTTTTTTTTTTTTAATCTGCTCACACTGGACACAATCCACAAAAGCTCTTATTCAGTTAATAGAAGAGAAAAACAACACAGGGATGGGGAAAGGCTTTAACACCTCTGCTTTGCAGGAAATGTTTACCAAACATGCTTGTTTAGGTAGGTTTTGACCTGTGGTTCTTCCATGGGCACAGCCCTGCAGGTCCTAATGCCACACCAAACCACATGAAAGAGAGTCTGACCTTGGCTAATCACAGGGATTTTTGTAGTGCAGACTGGTCAAGGGGTTCAGCACTTCCTGGCATGGATTAGCTCATGGGTTTGTTGTTTGTGTGTGGAACTGCCCCTCTCACCTGCCCCCTCTTTGATATGTGATGTTGTAGCCAGGTAGGTTCTGAGGCTGAGAAAGCTAAAGGGAGGAAAGTTTTGCTCTAGCATGAAGCCTTGGCCACATTTGGTCCTAAAAAGTACTGTTTTTTCAGTTTTTCTTCAGACTCTGGGGTGTACTTGGCTCTTAGAAGCTACATTTGGTCAGGTTGAGTTATTGCTGTTCAGTCCTTGGAGATGGCCTTGGAAAGGCTCTGGGCTGGAGGGGGTTGTTTTCTGCAGAGTTATCCCCAGGGGAGAGAAAGGAGCAGTGGGAATGGGGACACTCCAGAGCTCTCCTTTCAGCTCTCTTCACTCTGTCTGCAGAAACCAAGGAAGGGACTTGCCACTGTTGCAGTGACAGAAAATCTCCCCAGTGGCACCGGTAGCTCAAAGCAGACACTCCACTATCACTATGTCAAATATAATCCAGATGCTTAACATCCTTTAGCACCAATTCCAGGGCTGAAATACTTTGAAGTGACTTGAGCAAAGGCACCCTGCACATCTGAGCAAGGGATGAAACCACAGCTTGGATTAAACCAGCTCCTGAGGCTCCATAGCTTCTAGGCCTGCAGTTCACAACATTTTACCCAAATATTCTCATTCAAAAATACACCTGCAAGTATTTCCAATGCTGCAGCTTTCTCTGTGAGCAAAGAACTTGGGAATAAAATTCTAAGGGAACAGAAATACTTTGCAAAATGACACCACTTGTAAGAGGGTTTTTATGCTCTTCGCTTCTGAAAAAAGATGCATTTAGAAGAGTTCAGTGGATGGCAATGTGCTTATTATGTGGGCAATGCCTGTAGTTAGCTGGATAATGGTGATCTCAGTGCAGGGCTGGAATGTGGAGCCTGCAACTCCTTGAAGCAGGGATTGTCTTTTTGTTCCATGCTTAGACATTCACAGCACAATGGGAATGGGTCCTGATCCAGGACTGAGGGTCCCTCCATATTGCTGGAATACAGATCAATGGTGGGAAGAAGGTCTTTAGTATTCAATTTTATCCTTCCAAGTGTCCCAGTTCTGAACATGGAATCAATTATCATAACATTACAAACTGGCAAAATTATAACTGTGGGTGAAAATGCATTTTTAGTATGATAGGAGGATTTTTCAGGTTAAAGCCAAGACAAAGCAGAACATTCTTTCCTCTTCTTTTCTTTTTTTTTTTCTCTCTCCTTTTTTTTTTTTTCTGTTTAATTTAACTTAGGTAAATTAAGAGGATCTGACCCACACTTTTTTAAAATGTTAAACTAATGACATGGATGAGTCACCATATTGTTATTAAAATGACAGAGCTGCATGGCTGACCATACTAATAACCATCCCCTTCCAAGCTCAGCTGCCTTTAATGTGCATCTGAGAGAACAGGCACAGGCATGGTGCAGCTGGGCAAGTCAGGAGTGCAGTTTTGAAACAGCCCTGCCTCACCTCAGGGTCTGGGGGACAGGAATGTGTTACCATCCTTCTCCTCCTCCTCCAGTGAGGAGATAACCAGGACCTGTCCACCAGCTGGTTTTGCTGCTTGTTGTTGTGTCAAGTTTTTACACGTCTTGGTGGCTTCTGTTTAATGAGAAACCTTTAAAGCCCAGATTTCCACCACAAGAATTAGGTTTTATTTGGCTTTATATCTGTTGTTGTCTGTAGTAGTCTCATATCTCTTCATAGGTTGATCACAGGAGGAAAGGGTGGAACAGAAATTCGGGTCCTGTAGGCATCTCTTTGGTGAGGAAGAGAGGGGGCATCTCATGTCTATTCCATCCTCTCCCTCCTGGGTCCTCTGCTCTTAAGTGTTGACCTGGTGTCCTGCAAACCCTCCTGTGTAGGTTCTTGTGCCAAATCTCACACCGGATCCTGCTTTCTGGCTGAAGAAGGGCTGGAACTGCTCTTCTTGGACAGGTATAGGAGCTGGAGCTGGTGGATATCTGCTGTGCCAGGAACATCTGCCCTCTCCTCACCCACACTGGTGAGTTGGTAGCAGGAAGGGGCTGCCTGGGAGACCTTTTGGTCCCTGATTTAGAAATACATGCCAGGTAAATGAGGCTTTAGCATTGCCCTTTGGAGAAGGATGTGTCTGGCTTTGATTAAATCTCCCAAAACCAAACAGGAAAATCTTTTTGTACCCTATCTCTGCACCCTCCCTGTGCATGTGTCCCCTCATGGATTTAGCTTTGTAAAGGAGCCACCAAAGCACAATGGACTCCATAAACCTGGATGCTTAATAACCCCCAGGTTGATAATTTACTACACAACCAATTATAAATTTTTCAAGGCTCCCTTTTGTGCCCTTTCCCTCCCATTTCCTTTTCATTTCCTGTGTCCAGGGCCTTGAAATCCTTGGGCTTGACATGATAATTGATGGCTTCTGGCTGTACAAACATAAACCCTGGAATCTAAATAGAACCAGATGGAGCTTGTATTGTATTTTGTGTTTTTCTTAAATTTATTGTTAATAAATTTAATCAATTTATGAATCTTTCCCTTATTTAAGAAAAACACAAAATAGACCATTATAATAGTCTATTGTAATTGAAAACCACCCAGGAGTAGTGTGCTCTTGGGTCATATTAGTGCTCTGTTTTCCATTTGCTGCTCTCCTGAAGAGTTCACACAGATGCTTTGTGTCTCCTGTCCCCGGCTGGGCTCTGTGTGTCACATTCACTCTCACTGCAAGCTGCTGAGCTCACAAATACCAGCCTTTTGCAGCCAAAATTAGTGTTCTGGGTAAGTCTGATCTAAACTAAATGAGGCCAAGACCCTCTGGCTAAAGGTCAAAACCAGGCCTGGGAACTTCAGTAATGCTTGAAAATATCAGATGCTGAGAAACAGGGAGCTCTTTTGGGGATGTCAGTGGTAAGGTGGGAGCTCTGGGAGTTCAGGCACCCACATTTAGGGATGATTCACATCATGTGAATCATATGAGATTCATATGAATATGAGACACATCATCCACCCTAGTTACCTTAGACTTGCTCACAGCTTATGCTCAGGTGTAGGAGCAGGCTCAGGTTTCAGGGTTCACTGGGGTGGGAACAGGTTGGTCATTACCTGTATATTTAGGTTTATCACCAGAATTATCAGTATATTTCCCTGGGGACATTACTAGGAAAGCTGATGATATCCCCAGAAGAAGAGAAGTGTTTCACAGCTGTGTTTCTCCTTGGTTTTCACTCAATCAGTCTCTGCACAGAGATTCCCTCAGTAGCATGCTTAACTCCTTGGAGGCCTTAAAGAAAGATAGATGGTGTCTGAGCCTCCTTATGCTTCAGTCCTTGGCATATTTTTGTTTGTTTGGTTTGTTTGATTGCTTGTTTGTTTTCCAGTTTGTTAAACCTTAGAATTAGTATCAATTTAATTTTGTGTCTCTAGCTAGCTTTTATTGTTTCAGGTTTTTAGTTCTGGATATACTCTATGGTATAGAAAATGAGAGGTCTGGAATCTGCAGGATCTCATTTTTGTTCCTTCTCCAGTTGCTAAATACCATTTAGCAGCTTAATTAGCTTCTCTGTGCCTCAGTGTCTTTAGCAAGACCAAAGTAACAGTGACTTGGCAAAGTGCTTGGAGATCTGAGGATGACTCAGAAATTCAGGGCAGGAGGGGAATGTTCCCCTCTAGCCCCGGTTCTTCGAGGGGCCTGATTTGATGCAACAGAGTGAAGAGCTCAGGCGAGCAGGCTGTCACCTCAAAGTGCACAACAAAAGCAGGTTCTCAGCCTCAGGTATCACAGAATTCAGCCCTTATCTCTCCATGGTTCTGGTTCTCTCTGACTCACAGAGCACTTGCCTTTCCCAGCTGTGCCAGTAACATCCAGACACTGCCATGCTGGCCAAAGCCATGGCCAGAAATCAGGGTCTTGTTCCTTATTGATTGTCCCAATTAGCCCTTGCATCTGGGGAGAGTTCCCAAAGTTGTTTGTCCCAAAGTTGTTATCTGCTTCCCAGAGGAGCTGTGAAACACACAAAGTAGAAAAGACAGACACAGCAGTCTTGCTGCTGTGTGCCAGGGAGACCTAGCTGAACCTGGAGAGGACACAGAAGCTGAAACACCTTAAGCTCTCTGAAACCAAAAGCCTCTCTGACACATCTTAATAATTTGTCCTTGGAATCAGCTGTTGTCAAACTCACCATGTCCTAAGGGCACCTTCCACTTAAAGCTCCCTCCTGCTTCTGTCTAATATCAAGGTGGCTTCCGCCACCTTGATATTAGTTGCCTGCAGGCAACTCCAGATCCGAAGTGCCGCACAAGGACAGGGAAAATCCCCTCGAAATGGAAGGTCAAACCCCAGGGCTTAAGGAAGGAAGAGTTCCTAAAGAAAGGTCTTACTAAGGATGTATCTCACCCAGTTAACAACCACTGCCCCAGCTCTTGCATTCATGCAAACACCAAAACCCAACCAGACACCAGCACCCCTATGGAAATGGGAGGGTTTTATGCAGAGGAAACTCAGACCCTCAGGTCAGGGCCAGTGGAAGAAATGCACCCACCCGGTTTTGAGACCTGTGGTCTGTGTAATCCCAGACAGGTCCTACAAACTCTAGCCCTCCTCACCTGAAGGCTCCCTTGGTGCCCCTCTGCTGCCATCATTTTTTCTTGCTTGCTTTGGAGGGGCTGCCCATGGGAATCAGGAAAAGCCTGTCAGGCTCCTGTTGCTCTTTTGCTCATTGCACGATTAAGCCCACCATAAATTCTGCCTTAGAATTCTTTATAGAGTCCACCTGTCCACAGCAAATAAATCTATTGTTCTAAATTAAATTCTGTAAAAGCTGAGTGGCAGAGGGTATGATGTCTGGATATATTCAGGAGACAGGAAGACTGTAATTTTCTAAGTCAACACTCTGACCATGCCTTATTCATTTGCTGTTCACAATGAAAGTGGATGTCTCCCTATATTTTTGGCTGGTTGTTTCTTCTCTCTGAAATAGCTGTAATAAGTGTGTCCCTGAGAAGGGGGTAGTGGGGAGGAGGCACAGAGGGCTGTCATCCAAAGCAGAGAATTAGATCAGGAGGTATCTGATCATGCTGGCTCCTGTTTTCACGCAGCCTTCTGCTTATATTTTCCCTGCATTAACTTTTCACAAGCAAAGCTAAAGGGCCAGGCAAAGGCCTCGTTAGACACACATCTTGGGGAACTCTGATGTGCCATTAATTAAGCTTTTTCACTGCCTCTTTCCTGCTGGTTTCAAGGACCAGCCTGTGTGCCTTAACTCTTTTCTTCTCTTTCATTTCCCTCTCTGCTCTGAAAAGAGCAGTGGAGGGCTCTTTTGCAGATAGGGATGGGATGCTGTAGTGCCCTCTAAGTGAACTCTCAAGTCTTCTCTAGCAGAGGGAGAGCCCTTGCCAAGTTTCTCAGACACTGGCTCACAGAACTGCTATCTGTAGATGGATTAGCTGGGCAAAGTCAGGCTTTGACAAAGAAGAAGCCGATGCCAGCACATCCTGGCACAGCAGTGTGGGGATGGCACCGTCCCCCTGCCATTACCCTTCAGCTGATGGCGTTGGGAGCCTTGCCTTGGCAGGGCTGGGCTGTCAGTGTGATTGATTCACCCAGCCGAAGATTAAAACAGCAAAGCACAGTCTTTCCTTTAATTTTATTATTTTCCTCCCTCTGTTGTCCCCTCTGGCAAAGTTTAGGGGTTATTTAAAGCATGTTTGCAGAAACATGGGGTGCTCTGGCTGGCTGAGCCATTCCTTGTCATCCCTGCCCTCCATCCTACAAAACCACATTAGAAGGTCAAGATCCAGCTGGACCTTTCTATGACCCCACTAACATTGCTGTATTCAGAAAAGGCATCTTCCCTCTAATCATGCAATAGACATTAATATAAACATATAAATATACACTTCAGTGTTAAATATATCTGTAATAAATAGACTTTATTGAAAGTGTTGAGCAGTCAGGGCTAAACCTAAATTCGGAAGGGGTATTTTCCTGTCTATTTATTGATTAGAAAATAAGGAAATGTAACACTATATATCTCCTTTGCTAAGAAGCCATGAGATAGAGATGATATCGATATTTTGAACTTTTTCTTCCCTTGGCAGCTCAATCTTCTTTTCATACATCTTGGAGGAAAATTTGGTGCCACTTTCTGCTGACTCTACTGTCCACTTGGTCCTTAATGTCCCACTTTTTCCCTATAACTTAAATCCTAAGCATGGAAGGCTTTAGCAATGAATCTTATTTTGTATCCCTGAATTGTCTCACCCCTTGTAGCTGCCCCCTCTGCTGTTTGCTCATCCCTCAGCCCGTGCCTGTGCTGAGGTTCGTTTGCAGGCAGGGAAGACGGTGCCAGGGAGGATGTAAGAGCCAGGAGTGAGATCCCTGTGCTGGCTCCTCCTGCCCTCCCCTTTCCCAGGTATCTGGGCCAACCTGTGCTCTGTGTGAGAGCTGCAGCACAGCTCTGCTGGTGACAGGGGGAAGGCGACAGCTCAATGTGAGGACTTCTCACTCGAGGCAGCTCTTCTCCACTCTCTGCCTGCTGTAATTAATATCCTTTTCCCTGCAGGCTGTGAATCTCTGACAGGCTTTATTTTTAACTCCACTTAATGATAGAGTATTAAGACAAAATGCAACTTCTGTGAGCTGCAGGCCTTGGGGAGGAGAGAGGGTCTTGGATTGGTGCTGCACCTGGCGAGGAAGCTCCTGTTTGCAGGAATGTATGAACCACAGAGAGTTCAGCATGCAGGGATTCGGGACTGTTCTGCCTGTGGAGATCCCCTGACACATCCAGAGGGTGGGAACTCAAGAGGATGCTCTTCACATACCTGATCCTGCTCAATAAACCTGTGGGATTTTGGTAAAATGGGAGTAATTCTGCCAGCATCCTCAGAGAGAAGCAGTGGGCAAATACTATCAAGAGACAGACAGAGGCTTGGGATATAAAGCTTCCAGAAGTGGATGAGGGAAGTGAAGGTGAGCAGCAGGAACAATTTGAAGTTTTCTGCATATCTGCAAGAACTGGAGTGAAAAGAGATAAAAAATGATTTTCTGTTGTTTGCAAGGCAGGACAGGTCCACAAAGTGGTTGAATTCATCCCAGAGTGGGCAGATAAAAGGTTGGTTCTTACCTAAATGTTGGCCACAGCTTATATATCCCTCATCTATAGATTAAAAATAAGGAAGAGCAGCATATGGAAGAAAAATGTGGAAAGTACAAAATAAGCGAATGTTCTTTCTGGAAATAAAAATCCTGGGCATTCTCCATACAATTTTTTAGGGTCTGGGAAGTTAGTAATATGAGGAAAAGAACTTCCTTATGCTTTTTCTTCTCACAGTGGGAAGAAGTAAAAAAAAAATCCTGCAAAACTGCTAGACATCAACTATCATTTTCTCCAAAGTTATCGAAAGTTACATTTCAAAGACTCCAGCTTGCATTTTTCAACTGTCCCTTAGAAATGGTAAAGATGATAAAAGCTTGTTTCGTTTCACACCAGCTGGTCTTCCCTGATACAAAGTTTTCAGGAATTGTTTTAAGGCAAAATTTAAGATCAAACTTAAAATTCCTAGGTTGGAAAGAGGACGATATGGAAAATTTTGGTGGAAGTCCTGTCTCCTTTGCTGCTTGTGACTGTGAGCAAGTGCATTTATGGGCTGGAGGCCTTGTGGAGCTGAAAACAAAATTCCTTTTCCTTGTGAAAGAAACAGCTCATTCATTGCAGAGTTCTGCACTTTCCAGGCTAACAACACTGCCTCTAAGATGAAGCTGGTATAAGACTTCCCCCAGTAAATTTCACAGGATTTTTCTCTCTTCTCCCTTTCCCAAAGGAAGTGTGGCAGGGTGAATTAAAGAGGGAAGTGTTTTGTTAGGAGTTCTCTGAGCATCTTGCTTTCACTGATACCAATATAGCACTTTGTTGAAGGTGTTGCCAGGCAGTGTTTTGAGGGAGTGATATCAAAACTTAGTGCCAATAATCAATGAAATTAAATGAAGCCTCAAATCTGACTCTTATTGCAGGTTTATTTATGGTGGAGTCTTGGACTGTACTGCTACAACATCCTGAGTGTAATGGTTACCCTTCCAAGAAGGATGGCAAAATCCTGCAGGATTCAATAAATGCATTGTTTCCCCTTTGTGAAGGTGTCTTCTTTTACTGATGAGGAAACAGGACCTCTCAGTTAATGACTTTCAGTAATTGTAATGACTTTTTCCCAGTATTTTTCCTCCTGGTTTGAATCCTGCAAGAAAAACATCAGCGGTGGGCCAAGCTGAGAGCAAGCACGTCACTGGCTTGCTTTACCTCGTGTTCATCTCTCTCAGCCACATATTCTCAGCAGCCTGTTTAGGTGATCTCTTTGGCACCTCAGTCCTGCTTTGTGATCCTCTGTCCATTCCCCAGTGGAGGAGAAGCTCTCTCATCCTCAGTACCACTGGCTCTGCTGATGGATTCCAGGCCACTACGCAGAGTAATTGCTGCTTGAGATTACTGATGACACAAATGTTGATATTCTGTTGGCATAACTTGCAATAATGTATGCAGATCGCATCTTTCTAGTGCCTTAATTATTACTTCTCTGCAAGAAATAGTCAGGTTACCCTCTGCTCTGATTTGAATGAGATAATTCCCCTTCAGAAGCCTGGCTGTTTAGAGAGAGGGGAAGGGCAAAATAGACCAAAATGCCACAGCACAGTTTTCCTGCCACATGGGACGTGTCTGAAGCTCAGCCTTGGCTAAGTTTTCTTCCTCACCGTGGGAGTGGGGAGGTCTCTCTCAAGGTGAAACTATCCCTGGAAAAACAGAGGAGTGCTGCATTTAATGAGCCAAGACAGATGTCCTGTTCAACGCACAGCAGCAGGCAGGGAAGTATTTAATATTTTCTATCTGTAGTGTAGTGGTATCTAGAGGCCAGAGCCAAGGTTGGGGCCTTGTTGGGCTAGGCCATGTATAAAACACCTAGTTAGATAAAATTCCTGACCCATGGAGTCTGAGCTATAAATTAAACAGGAGGCTGAGCGAGGAGAGAGGAAAAAAGATCCAGTTGCGAAGCAGAGATCAATGTGAAAGCCAGCAACAGAAATCCAGGACATCTGACACCATCTTCCCCTTATGCTTTGCATTTCTGTCCAGAAGAATCCTGGGAAAGCTGAGAAATTACACAGAAATACTGTATTCAGACAACTGTATAGAAAGAGAAAGGCAGCAAGGAGCTCTAGAAGCCCAGCCGGGAAAGGAAACACAAGGCTCAGATTCCCTAACAAGTTCAATATTATTGTTTTATTTTTATTGACAGACAAATACCTGGAGACATTCAGAATAGAAAATGAGACACAAAAAAATATCTTGTAAAGTATGTTATTGGAGAACACAGCTTCACAGCAACAGGGAAGGCAGTCCTGGAGCTCTGGAAACAAAATCTCTAAAGACTCATGTTTTACACATGGGAGAAGGATGACTGCTCCGTGTCTTTGCAAGGGAGGGCAAAAGGCTCTGCAGGAGGACACGGCACTGCTTTGATGTGGAGACAGTAATTTTTGTCCCTCATCAAAGCTCCTCTGTATCTATGAGTTAGCAAAAGTTTAGTCTGCCCTGCCAGATTGACCATTTATATAAACTCTGTTTTTTCTGATATCCTGTAGGAGGATACAATGGTCTGGAGAAATCATGTCAGACAGTCATTCAACTGTACCTGGTTCCTAAATATTACATCAGATATGTAGCCAGGTCTACATATCTTACTTTGGAGAAGATAAAAAAAAGCTTTTCAGGCCTGCCTGGCTGACTGAGCTGAGACCTCATTCTCTGGCTTACCTGGCAATCAGTGCTTCCATTGCATAAGGAAATAAATAACCTTAAGAAAAGGGAGCCTGGTGGACTTCTCTCAATAAACACCCTTAGGCACTGAGCTGTGGATGTCACCTAAATGCTGGGTGCCTTTCCCTGAGCTGCCTTTTTGGTTTTACTAATTGTGTCCATGTTCTTGCACTGCCTGATGGAAAAAGAATGAATCTGCTAAGATTAATCTGAAAGGGCTTGTGAGAAATGGGTCTCCTGAGATACCTGGTAGAGAATAATTGACATAATTGCTGTGTTCACTTTCTTTAAGTTCTTTCTGGTCAGGAGGGATCGATTTTCCAGGATTTAGATAAAAATGGACACCCTCCCCAAAATAATTTTCTATTATTGTCCCAGAAACCAATTAACACAAGGAACTATGGCCATTTATTCCTCCTGGGGATTATCTGAGTGAAAACCTTGGAGTATATTTAAGTAATAGACCTAGATACTATAGTTATCAACTTCTCCAGCAATTTAGGCACAATAAAGGAATAATAAATCAGGTTTTGGAGGGCTTGAACTCTGACTTTTCCAGAGAATATTGACAGAAGTTTTACAACAGATAGATCTGTTAGATCTGATTAGGTCTAAGAGATCTTTGTGGCACTGCTCCAGCTGCTCAGCCACAGCTGCAGGGCTGTAGAGCATCCGTCAGTGTCCACATTTTGTGTGCTAGATTGGAGTCAGCAGCCAAACAGTAAAAATTAAGTTCAATAGGATTGCGTTGTGGTGGTATTTTACCCCTTTTTTTTGGAACTGAAGCTGAACTGGCAGGACATGAACCAATTTCATTCTGCCTTATTCAATAAATGCACAAGCTCCTGACTAAAGTCTGTGTACATATATCTGTGAGAGCAGTTTCGGGCTTGAGCTTTCTTCTCTGAGAGAGTGTGACTAACCCTTAGGTCAAGACTTCATTTGCATTTTCCAGGAATACTTTACACTCACTTTCTCATGGATTTGGGAAATTCTGCATACAAGTTGACTTATCCTCTTTGGTCCCCGTTTAGCTTGCTGCCCCTTTCTTCTCTGCTTTCCCCATAAAAACATTCTTCTCCCCCCTCAGAAAATTGCCTTTCCTTTGCCTCCTGTCTCAGCCAGACAGGGACAAGAGTGATGGATCCTGATCCTTCCACACTGGGGTCTCTTCCACAGGACCTGCCCCATCTCTTCCTGCAGCTGTCTCCTTATTTGCAGGGGGGAAATGAGACATGAGGGGTCACACTGTGGGAAAGCTGTATCCCCTCCAGGGTTAAAACACAAGTGGGGAGAAAGGAAAGGATGGAGTGGATAAAAGGGCAGGAAAAGGGTGCAGAGCCAGGGGAGAAACAAAAAGCAGTGATGAGATCCTCAGTGCAGTGGTCAAATCCTCCTTGTATTTCCAAGCAGACCCTTGAGCAGCTGCAATTGCTCCAGAGGGGAACTGGTCCCTTCACCTTGTTCCTAGCCCCAAACCCTTCCCTCCCCACCAGCACTGGGGCCAAGAACAGCAGCACCATCCCAGCCTGTGTCCAGAAAGATGTCCCCACTCCTGCCTGTCCCCATCCCTTCCCACCCTCCCAGATCTCCCCTCTGATGAAACACAGCCCAGGTTTGTTTAGTCAACTTCGAGTGCGATGTGGCATGTTGGCCAAAACCCTCCATGAAAATCCTGTTAATTTGTTTGATGAGCTGCCTCCAGCTGCAGCCAGACGAATAAATGTTGATTGGCTCCTTTGCTTATACTCTCCCTAATGAGAGCCAGCTCTGTGCCTCGGCTCCATCGCCAGCCGGGCTCAGAGTGGGGTGGATGTGTGGGAAGACGGGGGGAGCGGGAGGCAGGGGAAGATGCGTCTAATGGCATAATTTCCACCTCACAATAGCTAATCCTGCCTAAATCAATGAAGCCCTGGCATCCTAATGAAATTGGGTTGGAAGGTGTTCAGTTTATGATGAGCTTTTTAACCTCGGCTTCTTAATTAGCCTGGTGCAGCGTTGAAATGGGAAAAAACGGGACGTTTTCCTCCCTGGCTCATCTCTCATCGGCAGTGTGGAAATGGTGGAATTAGATGCTAATCTGCTGGTTGGGTTTAAAAATAATCTCTGTGTTTAGCTCTCCTTGGGGGATGTGGAGGGGAAATAGAGCAGGGTTTTCATGTTTATGAGATTGACACCTTCCTGGGCTGTGCAGGTATTTCCCAGGATGGAGAGAAAAGGTCCTGAAAGGGGAGAGTGGGATTATCCCTTCACTTGGAGAGAAGGTTAAGGGGAGGAAGGGGTGAAAGAGAAATCTTATCCCTGGTGGTGAAACCCATTAGAACAGAAATGCTGCAGTTTCTTTCCCTCAGAAAGGACACTGCTTGGAACCAGGTGGGGTGTTTGGACTTACACAGCTGTCTGGAAGAGCATTCTGGTGAATCTCTGAGAATGAAGAATATTTGTGGCTATTGAAGGACAAAGGGAATGAACCAGCTTGAAGAAGGCCAAGACCCTCCATAGAGGAAAGGTCAAGCTCTTCCCTGGCAAAGGTGCCCCAGGTCAGGCAGTTAGAAGGGTTTCCTTGTTCCAAAGCCTGTTTTCATAGTAGGGACAAGAATATCTCTCTACAACTCCATGTGTCCATCCTTGCAAAGGAAAGGAAGACCAAATATCCATTTCTCTTTACACCCAGATTGTTGCTTGGTGAATAACCATAACACTGGGGAGAACTGGGAGGCCAACGGGAGCCATTTAGGCAAACAAGAAGCTCTTATTCTCCTGCAATTTTTCTCCCCACAGAGAGAGAGAAGAAAATGAACCTTCTTTTCCCCATCACATTCTCCAGCAGAATAAAATGTGACTTTTTCTCTAAATAATTTACAGCCTGTCTTCTTTCTGAAAGTTTTGGTTAGTACAAAATGACACTTCCCACCCTTTAATGCTCTGATGAAATATCCTTTCATGTATAATTTAAGAACTGGCAGCTGGTAGTAGCAGGGCAGGTGTAGTGCTGGCGTTTGCAGGCAAATCCATTGGCGCCACTCTGTTCCCAGGCCACAGGAGAGGACAGTGCAGGAAGAACTGAGGACAGGATCAGTGTAGAGACACCCCTGCCAAGCCTGTGGAAGGGTGAAGAATGATTGGGAAAGCAGCCCTGGTGCAGCTCACAGGGAAATCTGACTGCAGAAGGGCTCAGGGTTGTGCTGAGAGAGGCAGGCAGGGTCCTTGACTGAGATTTGAGCCTAAGGAAGGCAAATAAGGTCAAAGCCTTGGTCTGCCATAGGCTTCCTTTGTGGCTTTGGTCAGCACTGTGGGCTCAGAGCAGTAAACACACCTATAATTGTAGATTGTGCTCAAGTAAGCTCCATGGGGCTTTACATCTTTGTGTCCACAGAAGAGGAAAAACTGCTCCTTGCTGTAGTGCTTTAAGCAGAGAGAAATAATTACTTCCTTTTTTAGAGGCACATTTTGAAATACAGCAGGTGTTTTACTGCTCTTTGAGCATTAGCATTGTGTTTTGAGTTCAATTTTCTGAATCTTAAAACTGGTAACAATCAGCAGCGTTCAGGTTTCATCCCACGCAAGCTCTCCCTTGCCAAATTTACTGTTACATTTTGAGGACAGTTATTTTATCTTGTCATTTTTTGAAGCTGCTCAGAGCACACAGAGAGAGGTGCAGGAGACCTGATCCCAAACCAGTTCTTTGAATGACACAGCCATGTCCCACCACACAATGACAGGAAAGAAGCTCAGGGAGGGCTCAAGCATGGACACGTTCAGCAGCAGGAGCTTTTCCCAACCTGTACAATAGATCACAGAATCACAGAATTGCTAAGGCTGGAGAAGACCTCTAAAATAATCAAGATCATCTCATGCAAATGCAAACGAGGGAGATATCAACCTGGGGACTTCTGCCCTTCTCTTGCAGCCCATGGCCCTGTCTGGAAGGCACAATTAGCCTGGAGCTCCTGGCCTGCCCTGTGCAGAGGCTGTGCCGTGCTGGAATGCCCCTGGTCATGGGGTTTTCCCAGATCTTTCATTAGCGTTCAGAAATGGCACTTCCTTGCTAACAGTCTACCGACATTTAATAAACACAGCCCAAGAGTTTTATAAACTGTTAACTTCCAAGTGGCAATAATTAAACAAAAATGATAAATAATTAAGGCCTAATTACATGCTATCAGTCATTTCATTTTCCAGCAGGCACGTTAAGTGCATTTGCCACTACTGATTGGGGGCTCATTCCGCAAGTGCTCAGCACTTTCTCTGCACGCCTGGATGGAGAGTCAGGTTCCATGCAGCTTTATGGTGGAGAAGAAAAAGGAAAATGTGCTTCATTAGCTGGGTAATTGTCCCATTCCACCACTGAAGATAATTCCCACTGAGGCTGTTGCATGACTTTGGGAAGGCAGCAAACAGAGCCATTTGTGCTTTGTGTTTCTATGACAGACTGAGTTGGAGGAGATGGGGCAGATGCAGAACAGCTCCGGGCCACATGCAGAAGTACCACTTTTCACTGCCTTTGATCTGGGTTCCAAACTGATATTTGTACCTTGGGGCTGATATCATGGGATGAAACCAACCCCATTGAATAGGCAGAGAGCAGGGGTTTGAAGGTGTCACATCAGGATCCGTCATCACCAGATCCCACTCATCGTCGGATCCGCAACTGATGGAAATCCCCAGAGCCCCACTGTAACACCAACTTACAACATTTGAGAATATCTGCTTCCCAAGTGTTTTGACCAGGTATTGAGGACTGTTCTGAGGACAGAGACATAGCTGGAGGGGCCCTCCATAGCTGGAAAAGTCATAGCTGGAGGGCCCTTCCATAGCTGGAAAAGTCAGAAGGACAGAGCTGGCTAAAGGGGAAGTAGTGGGCAGCACCACAGCTCTGTGAGGGTCAGAGCCTGCAGCAGGCACTGAAGTCCCTGGTTCTCTTAATGGACAAGGAAATATGGAACAATATGATACAGCCTAATAAAGGGGGGATGGGCTGATGGTACAGAAGACTAAAACTGTTTGGCCACAGTGCAGGGCTGGTGAAAATATCAGAAGGGAGTGCATGCACTAAATCCACCCAGTTATCTGCTGCCAGGGCAGCGTTTGTCTGCTACAGGGAATAAATGGCCTCCATTGCTTGGAAAGCAGGGAATTGGTTTAATTTATCTCTACTGGACCCTTAGTCAAGGAGGAGACTTGCACATGCTTTCCTTGCTTCCCTGAAGCTGTACATTGAGCTGGCTTGCTGCAGTTAATTTCCAAATGGCTGCAAAAAGCTTCCCAGAATTCAGGCAGCAAATTCCACTCAGGTGTCTTTTTTAGCGTGTTCCAGTTCATCCCCCCAGACAGAGGGCATAAGTTGATTTTCCCCAATGAACCTACTTCCTTATTTTACCCAGTCCCACTGTTGCCAGTTTTGGTTATGTCTCACAGTTCCATGGGTGCTCCCCAGTATCCCAGTGCTGCCAACTCCAGTGCTGTGGTCATGGATTGCACAAATTTACTGCAGTATGGAGTGGGATGCAAAGTCAGCCCTGGAAGTTTGCTCTTTCTCTGTTTTTCCATTTGACTCTCCTGGATGAGGGATGGAGACCTTTACACTGCAGAAGAGTTTGTTTGAGTCAGAAAGCATCAGGTGTGCAGATGATCATGGGAAAGAGCTGCTTCTGAGGGTTAAGACAGGACTGAGAATTGCAGGACTTTCCTACCCAGCTCACAATTGTACATCACAGCTGCTTAATGAGCTTTGCTCTTTGGGTTCTGAGGCAGCTCTGGATTTTATTTTTCAATTTGCATTTTTTCCCCAGGTGGAAAGACAAAGAGACTCAGCTCCAGGGTGAAGTTGTGGCCACATGTTGGCTCTCTGTGGGACTTGAGAGCCCACTGCAAATGCACACAGCTCCTGTATTAGGGGATTAGCTGGGCTGAATCACCTTCCATCTGCCATAATGCAGGAGCCTCTGTGACGTCAGGCATGGAGCCGCAGCTGTAAAGTGATCGCTCATAATGCGTGGTGCCTAGTGCACAATTTCATGTTTAATTGCATACTGTGGGCACTAAGGAAGAAATCTAAACCAGCATCCCAATGCAACATTTATCCTTCCTGCTCTCACCAGCCAGCCCTCCCCAAAAATAGCATTCACACCCCTGGCCCTTGCTCTTCTTTCTGCTGAGACTCAAAACTGCCCTGCCAGCAAAAGCTGTCTTGCGAGTCACAGAGAGCCCTTAGCATCCCCAGAGAACTCAAGACTCCCACTTCAGCAGCTGGGGACTCAATCAGGCCAAGGTGTTTCTTCACCAGAGGAGCATTACATAATGAAATGCCGAGGAAACCGCCTCACACGGAGAACAAGTAAAATCTCCACAGGGGAGGATATAGTGAGAGGAGCGAGTGAAGATGCATAAGCAGAGCAACGAGGATTCTCACAGAAAGGGGGGCACATGTCAGCTGCACCCCACTGTTCAGGATGTGTGGTGCTGTGTTCAAGGAACTGAAGCATCCTCAAGTGGTGGATTGCACAGAAAAGTGGGATTGCTGCAAGGAAGTGGCAACCCCAGATCGCTGGATAAGTCTGTGTGCCTGTCTTGATCTGCCATTGAGATGTGAGGCCTTGTTCTGACCCCAAAGCAGGTGTTCTAATCCAAAAGCAGCTCATTTGGGGGATTTGGGGTTTGACTTGAGGTTTGACAGCACTGACACGTGCAGCTTGTAAATCTGTGGATCTCTTAGAAGATCCTTGGAAAAGGAGGAGAATAAAGCACAGTGGCAGCTCCCGGTCTTCCAGATGCCTGCTGCTTCTAACACAGATCATTTGTAAATTGAGGCTGTAAGAAGGGTTTCTCTTCAAATGACATCACCTTAGGTGATACCTTATTTAACTCTAAGGAGAGGGTAGTTTGCTGCATTCTGTCCAAGACCAAATTTCTTCCAAAAATTCCATTTTCAAGGGCTATTTTCAAGATCCCCCTAAGGGAGAAACACTGAGCTATTTAGAAATGTCTTATGTAGTGATTCTAAAGAATCCAGTCAGGAGTTCCAGTGTGGCCTGGTAGTGTTCAGAGCAAAAATTGATCTCCTTTACCAAAACCTGAAGAATTAACTGTATTCCCCCATTTGCCAGTTGCCCTGAGGTAGCTGTGCTGTTTCAGCATCCATATCTAACCCAGCCATCAGAGTACACTGCTGGGCTGGAGGATCCCACCCGAGGTTAATGGAGCATCCAGGAAAACGGGCACTTGTGTAGCACAGTCCTGGTTTCCAGAGGAGTAGATGGAATGGCTGGATGCTCTATTCATGAGAAGAAAAGGAACTTGGTTGCTGGGCCATGTTCTCCAGCAGCAGTGGAGAGATCGTAGAGAAAGCATGGACAATAAAGCAGTGGGAATGCAGGGATCTGACCCAGGGAAAAACGCTATTTAAGGATTGGGAAGACAGATGCAGAGAGGGCGGTGTTAAAACTCCTGATGGCTCTGGCCATGGACAGATGCTTCCCGAGGTGTTCCTGCTCAGCCCTGCTCCTCCTGCTGGGACATGACAAATGTGCTCCTGGCAAGGAACCTGCCCTGCCAGCAGCCGCAGCTCTCTGGCATAAGGTGAAACAGCACAAAGTTGCTAGAAGTCATGTTAGGCTTTTTTCCACAGAAACCCATCCTACTTGCCCTGCAAATATCTTGCCAGGGCCCCAAACACCCCCACTGTGACAAGGTCCTTTTCTTTCTGCCATATCCCAATTTGCATTTTCTGGTCCCCTCACCAGCCACCTCTGTACATACTCAATTGCTTTAAATTATTAGAGGCCCTGGTCTGTGCTGCCATATATGTTGGTGTCCGGGCATTAAATATTTATTGAAAAATTCATTATTTTGGCATTAAATATTAACTCACACGAGGGAATGAGTTGGATGATTTGTGTTCGTTTTTTATGAATCCCCTTGGAATCAAAAGTGTCTGGTTTCCAAAGGGTGCTGCTTGGGGGCAGCTGGTGTTTCACTCCTGGCTTTTTGGTGGAATTGCTCCTTGCCTGTCCTTCAGACATCCTGTCTCCCACAGTTTCTGGCTGCCTGTGCCCTGGAGATTAACTTTGCTATCGATATGTTTTGGCTTTGTTTACAAACCATGCAGTTTAAGACAACTTCCTTCTTCCCCCTCTGGCCCCCTCCATCACAAGTCTCTCCACACTCTCACACAGGGGAGACTTAAGATGCTCAAGCATCAATATAATTGTGTTACCAGGAGCTGTCTCCTTGTGTTCTGTCTCTTTAAGTGAAGTTTATGGCCTGAAAAGTAATTGATTTGCAACAGTATTTAAGACAAGAGCTGGAGGATTGCTGTGCTCTTCTGCAATGCAATAGCCTGGAGAAAACCATTGCTAAAGCAAAACCATTGACTTTTTCTTGTGACGTGGTCTCTTCTGATGCACTCAGCAGGGGTGAAGCTTGCTCTGTGTTTACAGAATTGTCTGCTATTTTTACAAAGGTGGCTTGGACACTGCACAATCCTGCAAGTTGAGCTGTGGTTCAGGCAATGGGTGCAGGAAAGGAGGGCAGGATGCTCCATGCTTTTGAATGTTGCTCCCTCTTTAATCTTTTACCTTGGATTAGGTTTTAGCTTGTTTTGTTGTTGTTGTTTTGGTTTTTTTTTCTTTTTTTTCCTCCAAGGAAAGGGAGTTTTAGAAGGAGTCAGGCAAAGCTGGAAAATCTGCTGAGGTTCAGCTACCTGATGTATAATGGCACAATGGAAGGGATAAATACATCCTTGATTGTGGGTAGGGACAATGCCTAGTCAATATTAGGGGGTAGTATTAGACCAGGAAAATGGGAAGGTTTTCCTAATACACTTGAGCCCTTTGTACAATTGCTCTGTTGAACAAAATGTAAATTGGAGTGAAAACATGAAAGTCCCAAAGCCAATGGCAAATCTCCTTTTTTCAGTAGGGTTTGAATCTGTCCTGCTCTCTGTGGAGCAAGAATGCAGCAGTGGTTGGGTATTTTAGCTCCAAAAACTCAGACCAGGATAACTTCAATAACAAACCTGAGCAGCCAAATGAAGCAAACCCTTCTTGCAGCCCACAGGGCTTGCTGGAATCCCCATCCTAGGAATTTCAGAGCAGAGCCATTTCCCTGGGCTGAAATATGAAAGAATTCGGGATAGTTGCTGCTGCAGGAGGAGCAGCAATAGTCAAAATGATCAAGATAATAGTCAAATTGATGATTTTGTGCAAAGACTTCTGTCAGCAGCAAGAAGAACTTCTCAGGGAGAATCTAACCGTCTGAAATCAGTGTGTGGGAGCTTTCCAGAAATTCACCCACAGAGTTTATCAAGTCTCCCTGGATATAGATGCCCATGGTAAGATAGACACGGTGACTTCCCAAAGTTACGTGCCATGAGAAATCCTTTCCTGGGAGGAGTGGCACTGATGTATCAAAATGCAGGGTGCAACAAGGACAGGGTGGCAGCAACACATAAGAATTTTCTCTTTTCTGACATAGTTTCCTAAGGTAATATGTATTGTGTACTTTGACCTAAGTAGTTCTTCTTAAAATCAAAGAATTTGATGCACAGTTTTGACACCTCCAGTGGGAATTGGATGTGCTCTGTGAGACAGATCCCTCCAGAACTCAAGCCTAGACACAAAGTTATGGATGAATAAAAACTACTTCATCTAACCACAGCAGAGATCAAGTCCAGACTGGAAAGTTTACAAAAAATGGAAGACAAATAAGTGCCTTGTTCTGACTGGCTCCCTATTGCCCAACACTTGCTGGTTTGTTCTGCAGGATCCCTTCAGTGGGGCATTGAGGAAGAATTTGCAGCTTCACAGGAGCAGGTAGGGGGTCAGGAGATGCCCATAGTGGTGACCCTTTCTTCCCATGGCCTGGCATTTGGGAAGCTTTGCCTTCCCAGGAAATCTAGAGCTCTGAGTGTCTGTCAGGAAATCTAGAGCTCTGAATGTCTGGTCCTATTTCTGCACCAGTGGGCACGGAAGCTTCATGAAGTGATGGTTTCTGCAACTCCTTTGTTGGATTTTCTGTTCTGTTTGCATATCATAATTATTTCTGGCGATGTTTCTAAGCTGCCACCTGCAAATTTCCTTTCTCCTGTTGCAGGCAGTGACAGATTCTTTGTGTTCCTCTGCCTTCTCCACCTTAAGGAGAGCCTACTCGTCCCCACCTTAATCTTTTATATACTCACTGAATAATAACCTTTTCTGGTCATTTACTCAGGAAGGATTTGTCATTCCAATATTTCATTAATCCTGTAACATAAAGTCCAAAATATATGTACATGGCTGTGCAGCAGCATATAATTCCTTCTGTAGCCTTCCCAGCTTAAATAGAGCACACCCTGTGTAGGAGCAGATAAATTTGGAAGGGAGGTGTCAAACTCACTCTTTTCCACCACTTTTGGGGACCACTGACTTTTGTCACCAGTGATAATCAGGCATTAGGAGGAGACAAGGGGATTCCAGCAGATCAAAACTCCACTGTCTGCAGGAACCCCCTTGCCACTAAGACAATGATGTAATTCCAGGGAAATGTAATTTATTCCCGTAATTTTGGTTCATCCCAGTGCCATGTGGATCAAGGGACTGCTCTGAAAGGTGCCAGAGATGTTCCCTGCCTGCTGCTCAGGGCACTGTCCCTCTTACAAGTGGTTTTCTTAGGAATGTGCCCACTCTCTCAAGCACCCAGGGAAAACTGCTTTTCTGGGATTATTACAGAATCTCCTGGGGAAAAGACAAATCAGACTTTTTATCTGCTTTTCTGCTTGCCACAAGCTAGTCCCAGCTTCTAACCACTAAAGGCACTTCTGCTCCTCTCTGCTCTGTCAAAGGACTTAAGATGATCAATTTATAATGTCTACAGAGTGCCAGGATGAAAAGATCTTCTGAAAATGCCTTGGATGGAAAGATGCTGTAAAAAAAATCTTTACCCTGATAGACTGATTACAATCTATTGTGCCACGGATTAGTGGGTGAGTATTTTTTCAGCTTCTTTTTTATTCCTATGTACAGATGCTCTGGACCACAATGACCTCTTTGAAGTCATTATTGGCTCTTGCATCCCTGAGTAGCACAGAGGGCACATTAATAAGCTGTGTACAGAAAGAGACAATGAAGTCCCCAAGAAGTCATTAAGAGTCTATTGTGTCAGTCTGACTGCAGCCCACAAAAGACACCGAATCTGAAAGCTAAAAATATCCTTTGGAAATGCTGTTGACACAGTTATTTCACATTGGCAGCAACATCCTCCCCACATACACACACTCTCCTCCTACTAGTCCTGCTCAGAGCAATGAATATTCTGGGAATATCTGGCTTTTCTTGAGATTCAGTCTTGTCGAAATGGCTCTGTCTGCACAAGCACCTTCCAGCTTTATTAGTGAAGTCCAAGGTACAAGAGGAACTTCAATTTTCCCTCAATCCTACAGTCCCCACTGAGTGAAATGCTGCTCAAATACCCAGCTGGAGACTGCTGCTGTGCCAAAGGGCTGTGGCAGAGAAGATCAGGACAGGAAAAGATGGGAAAGAAATAGGTATTCGCTGTGTTTCTGCCCTTTTTGGAGCCAGAGGTGCTCCAAGCTCACAAAAGCAGATTACTGTGTCTGAGTAAATGTCAAGAGGGAGACTTCTCCTCACTCCAACAGCAGAGGAACAGCCCTTGTGTATTTTCTGGCAGCCTACATCCCAAGTGCCGGCTAGGACACTCCAAGGACTCGGTCCCAGAGGTAACAAAGCTCAGCTGACTCTGAGCTCTTACCCTGTGCTCTTTTCAGGCTCCAGACATCACCATATTTTCATGGTATTCCTCACAATTTCTGGGTTTAGAGACAATGTTTCTTTTTTTTCAAATGGAAGCTGGAATTTGATTGTTGCTAATCAAAACCAAGACATGGACAGCAATATATGTTCAGCCTTTATTTTAATCTTAAGAAGTCCTAAACTAAGAGGAAAGTTCATAGCATCCTTAGTAAAGTTGTCACTGTTGATGCAAATAAACGACACAACTCCCTTCAATGGCCCAGTTTTATTTTAAAAAAACTAAAACCCAACACAGCACAGTTACCCAGATATCTAAAACTACTCTGAATATGACAGATATTTTAATAGAGGGTTTTAAAAGTCCTTTAATGGGTTTCATCTCATCCTAACACACTCTGATTCTGAAAAGAGAGGTTGTAGTGTATAAACAGCCACTGAAACAAGCAAAGAGAAAGATGGGAATTGATGTAAAATCCAGTTCTGCTTTTCCTTTTCCTGATTAAAAGCATAAGGGACAAGATTATTCCCAGCCTTTCTTGGCTGTGGAGTCTCCAGTATTGTGTCTAACTCATGCTGAGTAATGTGTATTGATTGCTTTGTTACCAGCTTTATTTTTCAGTCTATCACCAATAAAAATTTTATGTAAAACACAAGCAGAAGGAAGCAAGGGAGAGAAAGTGACTGGAGAGCAAAGATGCACACGAGGAGTAAATGCTGCTTTTATTCCCACACAGACATGCTGTGCCCAAATTTTAGCAGCAGGAACTTATTCCTCATCACCCTGTTTTAAAGCTTTGGAAAAGAGGTTTCTTTTGGTTTATTTGCTGGTTTTTGTTTTAAGTTTTTGGTTTTTTTGACTTCCTTGTGTTTAAGTTTTCTTAGGGAAATAAGTACCAGGAGAGAAAGGGAAAACCAGGTGAGGATGACAAATTTGCATATGAAAAAGAGTAGCTGAGAGTTTTGCTGTGGTTAAAAGGAAACGAAAAGGAAAGAATTGGCTGAGAGTCTTTAGGGCTGCATTTCTCTAAACGTGACACAGGTGATGGGTGTAATCACCGTCTTTCTCAGAGGCTTCTGGGCTGGAAATAATTTAATTTCCATGGCCAAATATTATTGTATGTCATAGTTTTGGCTAGGAGTATGAATGAAATGGGAATAGTGGTAATTTCGAAAAGGGAGGTGTTCTCCTCTTCCATCAGGCTGGCTGAGATCCAGCCAATTTGCTTCTTCAACACTGGGACCATGCTCACCATGTAGGTATGGAAGTAAATCCAGAAGATAAAGGAGGGTTTGCTGATTGACCCAGACCCAGCCAGGACCCTGTTGAGGCTTGGTACCAGCACAGTGGCACTGGCAAAGGCCTCTGGGTGCGCTGTGTGGGCTCCCTGCTGAGCCCAGCCCTCCTTTGGAGCTGCATTTGCTGCTGGATTTCCCCGCAAAGCATCCCAAGGACATTTATCAGTCTTGGTTCTTGCGGTTCCATTAACTTTTCCTGGCTTCAGACAATAAAGCTGGGGAGTTAATTTCATTCTTTTAACCAGTGGGAAGGGGGTGGGGGATAAAAAATAGACTGAGTGCATTTTATTTGAACCTGATGGATCCAGGATGCCGTGCTCCCATCCCTACCACAGTCAGCAGTGTCAGCACTCACCAGCAGCTCCAGCCGGCAAATAATGACTCACTTGCTTCGGTGGTCAAACTGAAGCAAAGTCATGAAGTAAAAAAGTGTTTCAAGGTTATTCAACAACAGGTTTTGACCAAAACCTGAAATTTTACTTTTTTTTTTTTTTAAGGCATTTATTTCTGTCTTCTTTTTTTTGTTGTTGTTGTTGTTTTCTTTTCCAAGCAACAGACGTGTCATTTTAAAAACAAAGTGTTATTTCAGAAGGAAAAGTGGAAGTATTCTGTTAGGAAACAGAAATGCAGGAAAATATTTGGACCTCTCTTTTTCTTTCTTAATTTTAACTTGTATTTTTGTCCTAGATGAAATTCTTCACATGCTGCATCTGAACTGAATAGTTCTGCTAATCACTTCCCCCAGACTGCATATTTTGGTGAATTAGATATTTTCACAAGGAATACTGGCTTTATCTCTTCCCTTGATCCTGGCTTTGCCCAGGTGACATACAAGGAAAAAGCATTGTAGCAGACAACAGGGAAGTGTCAGCTGGGACATCAACATCAATTTTTAAGAGTGGAATTGGAAGACGAACAAACATCAACATCTTTTAAATTAATTAGTTTATTTTTAATATTTTTTCTCATATAATTGTTTTTTCTCCAGCTTGAGGGATACCTGTCTGGGCCTGGTTATCAGCACTCTGCTTGGGAGGGAGGATGGTCCTCTGTGCTGCAGGAAAATTGGAGAGTGTGGGTCAAAAACAAAACCACGAGTCACTACAGGGTGATGGCAGGTCAAAAGCAGAGCCCAGCAGATTTGAGAGTAGTGAAAGCAAGAAACAAAACCCTATCACCCATTATTATTACTGACCTCCCTCCTCTTGGAATTAAAAAGGGGCTATTTACTCCACTCTAGTGGCATTTTGGTTCAGAAGAGACAAACTGGCATTTGTAACTTACTGGTAAACCCACACAGGAACCTTCTCAAACAAATCCCTTCTACCTACAAAATTTAGGCAGTGATTATTTGTGCTATTCTCCATCAAATGCTTAGTTTGAGAAGGAGTCCACCATCTCCTTCTCTGGTGATCCTGTTTGAAAACCTCATGTGTCATAACAGGATTGAATCACCTGCTCCACAAGGATGTAATTTAATGAACTACAAAGGAATCCGAATTCTGAAATGAGAGAAAAAGGAAGAAAAAGGGGTAAGGTACACCCATGACAGTAAAAAATTACTTTGGTATCGCAATTACTTGGAGGGACACAACTTTTTACTGACTCTATGCATCCTCCAGTGTGCTGGATGAAGAGCTGTGTTGGTCATTTTTGGCAAAGCAGAGCAAAAGCAGTACCAGAGCTGCCACCACCACCAAAATGCAACAACCTCTGGACATGAACACGGCCATAAAAAACTGTGCAGGAAGGATGGAGAGAGAAAAGAGAGGGGATGCCAAAAAACCCTACAGTTCCAAAGCTGGGAGATTTGGTGCAAAATAAACTCCTGGCAGCAGGCCAGGTAACCCTTGCCAAAGCCCGACAGCTTCTTGAGGCAGGTGTCACCTGGGACTTGAGGAATGAGGGGTATAATCTTGGCTGCAGAACTCAAGCCGTGACAGCTTTAACCTGTCCTGTACCTGCTCCCACCTTATTTCTGTAGGTGCAGCAAATCCCTTCCACTGACTCAGGAACAAGAGGCTTTTAGTGTGTTTGAGTGAGCAAAAACCCAAATGATTCTCTTCCTAATTAGCCTAATGAGCCTTTTGGCTCTCACATGATGACAAGTAAATGAATTTGCCCTTTCCTTGACAAGTTCTTATGGGAATGATCTGAAGCCTTTCGTAACAATGCATCAAAAGTACAAAGTCATTAAAAACAGTTGTCCAACTATGAAATTAGTTATTGATTAATATTGCTTCCAGACAGCCATACTGTTCATTTAAAGAAAGAGATAAAAACAAGGATTCTAATGTTCATATTTCTTCATGAAAGAGGTTATTGTAATGTGGAAAACATTTGAGATCCTGAGGTCATGTATGTCTGTACTTCTGTGCTCAGGCACACTCATTTTATTCATTTCAGCTTCACAGAGGTCTTGCACTTGGAAAAAGTTGCTGATCACTGTAAAAACCTTGACTGATCTCATCTTGATGTGCCCTTTCCCAGCAGAAGAGAGCAGCTTCTTCTGGAAGAAGCTTTACAAAACTGAGCAGAACAAGTCCTGCTGTGAGTCACACGGAGTTTGTCATCTCTCAGGCTGTGAGGCACTGTTAAAACAAGAACAGGAGGCTCCTAAAAGTGGCTGAAAGGTCCCTGCTCTGTGAATAGAGCCAGGAAATAACAGTCATATCAAGCGTTATTAGGGGCCAAAGGAGCAGCGTTAGAGGGAACAGGAGCAAAAACAGCCTGTGTGTACTGGTCCATCTCCACCAGGATGATTTCCATGGTCACCCAGACAGGTCAAGAAGTGTGTCTGCACTTTTGTACCAGTCAGCCTCCAGAATCCCTCAGTCTCTGAAGTGAGAAGAAGGAGAATGATGTAGGGGGAGAAAGAAAAGGGAACAGTGAAACAGTACTTGGAACCACATTAACCATTGTGCTGATCAACGAAGTGAAATGACTGGCTTACCACAGTGCTGTGAATTTGTATGTCTAAAATCAAAACTTATTTTGTAATCCCCTTCCTTCCACAGAAGTGGCATTTGTCAGAATACAGAAAAATTCTAAGTGCAGTTCAGGTTCCATTTCACTCTGAGGTCGTTTTCAGCCAGTGTTCATTTGTGGGCTGAGTTGATCAGAAGTTTTCCAAAATAGAGTGGCTATTCCCACGTAAATATCTACTTCCTGAAACCAACATGTTTGGCAGGGAAAAAAAAAAATAAAAGCATATTTCCCTGAAATTTCAGTTCTAGGAGGAGTCTGGCCCAACAAATGGCACAGTTATAATATTGTTTCTCCATTACAATTGCCTCAGAACCATTACTCTTGTATTTCATCCTCAGCTGCTTTGTCCCTCAGCTCAGTTGCTTTGAAATGAATAAAATACCATCTATTTGTGTTTTTGCTTCTGTGGGGGAAGAAATCTGCTTATTGTGGTAAACTAAATAGATTGTTTTTGTCTGTGCGGGGTTTTGTTTTAAAGAATGGAATAATTTTGCTGGAACTGAAATTCAGATTTTTTCAGGCTCTCTAATGAAATTCTTCTATTGTGTGTTGATTTGGGAAACAGTCTGGACAGCTGATATTCAACAGCTCTGGAAGCTTTAACTGAGGTTTTGAATCATAGAATCCCAGAATGGTTTGGGTTGGAAGAGATATTAATGATCATCTTTTTCCACCTCCTGCCATGGCCAGGGACAACTTCCCTGGTTGCTCCAAGCAACTCAAGGCTCATTAGGCCTTGGACACTTCCAGGGATCCAGGGGCAGCTACAGCTTCTCTGGGCAACCTGTGCCAGGGCCTGCCCACCCTCACCGGTGTAGGAACCCAGAGTGCAGAGAATATTTCTCTGCCTGTTTTGAAGGGGTTTTACTCCCCTGAACAACACAGCTTTTGACCTCCAACCTTGGAAAAAACTGCCTACTATTAGAAAAGAACTAGAAACTAAACTGGTGTGAATTAGGTGATAGAATACTATGTGAGATTATCACAGGGTGAAAAATTTAGAGTTTTTAGGTCTATTTGCATAGTAAATAGATAAAAGTAGAAAACCTCAAAATGGAGCATAAGTTGTCGTTAAAATCTTCTTTCTCCTTCTTCACTAACTCCATATTTTGCAGCAATAGTGGTCTGGGATGATTGGATAAAGAATTCCGCAGTTCCTGTCTATGTGATTTAGGAACTTGTTGGACATTGGTAAAAAAGAGAAAATATCCTGTGTTTTAAGTTTTCATTGGATAATTTATCTTTAAAAGGCTGTGTAAATCTTGATAATTAGGC
Source organism: Corvus kubaryi (assembly GCF_017639235.1). NCBI lineage: Eukaryota > Metazoa > Chordata > Aves > Passeriformes > Corvidae > Corvus > Corvus kubaryi. The sequence goes on along the minus strand of NW_024582065.1, from coordinate 4,087,327 downwards.
TTTTCTCCTTCATTCTCTGCTCTGTGCTGTGCCTGGGTCACGCTAGTGACTCTGTTTCTCTGATAAGACTTAATAAACAACAACCTAGCAGCAGCGAAGGCTGAGGCCCTCCGTTTGTCTCTCGAACTAACTCCTGGCAAGAACTTTAAAAACTCTCTCTCATCAGGAGAGACTTGATTACGGCATGATCAGTGTCAACAGGGAACAATTTCTCCCTAATGTCAAATCTAAAACCACTCTCTGTTCATTTGAAACCATTCCCCCTTTTTCTGTCACTCCAGGCCCTTGTAAATAGTCTCTCTCCATCTTTCTTGTAGCTCCTTCAGGCACTGGAAGGCCACTCATAGATGACCCCAAAGCTTCTCTTCTCCAGGCTGAACATTCCCAATTCTCCCAGCCTTTCCTCCCAGCAGAGCTGCTCCATTACTCCAATCATCCGGGTGCCTCCTCTGGGCTCTCTCCAGCAGCTCCACGTCCTTCCTGTGCTCTGACCACAACCATGTGAGAAATGCTGTACTAAAAAGGTGTTTAGTCCTTGCCCTCTTTTTCAACACAAGGTGTTCAGATAGTCTGGAAAATTTTAGAGAGTCACCCAATGTGAAGCTTATCAGGTTTGCCTATTATTTCTTATCAAATCTGAAACATGCCAGGCATCATTTAGCCTGAGATACTTGGCATTTCACAAACCCTGGCTGCCTGTCACTCAAACCCAGGTGATGGGCACTTCAAAGAAGACCAAGGTGCAGTTTTGAGCACTTTTTTATAAATTTCTTTGGACCCACTTTTCTTACATGGAAGCCCTCTAGTTAAGGCTTGAATTCCTGATAAATTTCCATGCATTATTAACCTAATTGGACACAACATATACTCTGAGATTCTCATTAATATTTTTTAACACATTGTGGCATCTTTACTCTTGAGCAGTCAACCGAGTTCTCATCTCCATAAAAATGGGCTCCTCATAACCAGACAATATCCAATCATTTCCAGTCCATAAGGTAAATTTCCTATATATTCTTTCCATTTTGTATTTTTCTCACCAATCAGCACAATAACTTTCACCCTATGGATTATTTCTCCACAAACCTTGCCAGAAGCTGCCTGGGAAGGATGGAAACTTGAGTTGGAGGACACATCAAAGAGAGAATCTCAGGCTAAAACTTTTTAACATAATTATTTCACTTATTCCTGTAATTTCTACCCTTTACTGATTCGAATCATCTTCAAAATAAATAAATTGCCTTATGGAAATAATATGCCAATGATACCATACTTACCAATATTATTAATTGGTACTGCAGCCCACTGGTTAAGTGGCTTTGTTGTTAATTTATCCGTGCAGCAGGAACAATTTGGAGTCCAACACCTGAACATCAGTCTGAGGTGATACAAGAAAACATGAAAGGAATGACCCTGAGCTAAAATGATTACTGGTGTTTGTTAGGTACCATGGCTGCAGCAACAAAGTTAATCAGCCAGAACAATTATTAGGTAAAATAATTTTTTAAAATATAAACACAGAAGTTTTTTATTGTTATTATATAAAATTGAACTATGTAGATTATTTTAAGTGGGTGGATTTTTGTTTTTATCCATGAAATTGCTACCATATTAACAAGATCTTCTCAACATTAATGGATTGATTTCTGTATAATTGTAACTCAATTAATTCATCCCAATTACCTCTAAGTAAAATTTAAATTAAGTTAAATTGAAGAAATTAAAAATGTTTGAAAATCCTGCATGGAAACCTTGAGGCATCATAAGATTGTTGTTTCTCATCTCTAATATCATTAATTCTGCAACAGAGAACACAACAGAAGGAGTCTTGGTTCTCCCAAGACTTGTAAACTGTTGTTTTCTGTACATTTCAAACCCAACTTAGAGGTCTTTTCATGAATTCAATATGATTTTTTTTCCCCACTGATGGAAAAAATGTGTTTCTCTGTCTCCTCAGGTCCATTGGTTCCTTATTGAGGAAGCTGATGTGCAGATGATCCATTTATAATGTGGAGATGTTCAGCCATGAAGAGGAGTTTAACAAAGGGTGGAAGCTCTGGTACTGGTCTGAAAGAGAGGGAACAGTCATGACAGGCACAGAGGCACCTTCTGACACCACAGGCACTCAGGAACCACCCAGAACTCCGGAGGTAGCTCTTCTTCAAGGGGCTTGCCAAGTGCTTGCCAAGGCCAGGGCCACCAAGAGCCCTCAGCAGGGCTTGAAGGCAGATCCAGACTGAGACACGTTTTATCTGATCTTGGTAAACACAGCTGTATCCCAGCTCAGCCCCATCTGTGTTGGTTATGTTGGGCTGGAAGAGCTAAGGCTGAAACTGCCTTCAACTGGAACTTCCTCATGACCAAGTTCTTCCATTCCCAGAGTCAGAGGAGCTGTGCTGAGGTTTACACGCAACTGAGAACTTGCAATAGAACTGCTGCACATCTGAGAGGAATTTGGACAGTTTGGGAAAGCAGGCACATGTCAACTACACACATGTTTTTCAGCTGTGTTTTTTGGGAACCTGATATCAACAGGTATTTCAGCTCACTTGCATCTTCTTTGTTCATCTCATGGCTGGCTGTATACCCTCCCAAAAGCCTCCTCCGAAAATACAGATCTCCAGCTCCTGATTTCCAGATCACTCTGGGCTGGTCTGGTCTAGAGAGTCACTGGGCAGCCTTGGGCTGCATCTCTGCTCATCACTGTTCAGGTGCTTGATAGGCTGCACTGATATGGAGAACAGAATTTATTAATAAAGGCTGCCAGCTGTCCTGGGTTGCAGTGTATTCTATTACCATCCTCAGGAGCCGTTGAAACCAGGTGGGGCAGTGTTTCCTTGCCTCCTCCCCCCAGACTATCTTTCTGTTAATTGCCCATCATTGTCCTGCCGCCTGACTCAGAGATAACTCCCTCCGGACTATCTCCTGTTAATGAGCCTAATCAACACTTTGCCTCATGACTCATTACCCCATTGTGAGATGCTCCGCCCAGAGGGAGGAACCAAGCATCCCATCGTGGATATAATCTGAGGCTGAACACCAGAGACACCGGCTTCCCACTGGATTTCCAGAGGACAGGAGCTATACAGCCACCATTGGACTTCCTGAGGAAGAGCAGACTGTTTTACTACAGGATCACCGCTTCAGAGGACTACAGCCACCATTCTACCAGACTGCTACCACCACCCTGCCTAACAGGGTGTCAGGTTGTACCTTGACTCTGTCAGTTTGACAGTGTTTTCTTTTACCTTTTTTTTCCCCTTTTCTTTAATTTCCATTAAATTGTTATTCTGACTTAGTGCCTCCCACTGGTTTGTTTTCAAACTAGTACACCAGCATATCCTGTCTTCTCTTCAACTGGAATTTTCCACTTGCACTGGTCTCTGTGGGCTTCAAGGGCTGGCCAGGCAGTCTTCCCTGAATTTAACAGCCTGAATCAGATAAAACACTCAGTTTAGATCATCTGTGCTCTGCTAGAATTAGACAAATGCCGGTCACACTGAGAACCAGCCAAAGCCATCCCCCTCCCTGCAGCAGAGTCATCCACATGGAGAGGAAGGTGCTCACAGGGATGAGATGGTTTACAGAAAGGTGTTCATTAATTGCATTTTTGTTCAGGACCCTCTGGTGAACAGAGACATACTGGGAACAAATGAAAGTTTTTGGAGTTTGGATAGAAAAAAAGGAGGATAAAGTTTTGCCTCTTAGAGCAGGGAAATAGTTTGAGGCTATGTTTTAATTAAAATGAATATCTGCACTATCTTAATGTTATTGCCAGTTAAGTGTAGCGGGGTGATTTAGAGTTCTGTAACACAATTATACTCCGGTAATGAAGCTCCGCAGAATTATCCCAGGAATTTAAAATGCAGAGGGGAGCAGTAGCTCTCATTTGTAACCATGTTACAGCCTCTATTGTTACAGTATTTTCTGTTTTCCTCAAAGATTAACTCAGCCGTGTTTAAGTCTCTGGTTACATTAAAGAGAAGTGGGGAGCGAGTGACAACAGCAGTTTTACTATCCCTGGAGGATACCCATTCCAAATGTTCAGCTCCCAGAAGAAAGCTGGCTATGCTCCTGGTGTCTCTGCTGGGGGCCAGGACCAGGTCATTCACTAGAAATATCCCATGTTCTGCAGGTGAGACCTCAGGTAAGATGCCTTGACAGGTGATGTGGAGCCTTTCAGACTTGCTTCACATCTTTACCTCTGCTTCTGATTCCTTCTGGTGTGCCTGGGAGGTCTCATCTGCTTGTGGGCTCCTGATGGTATTCCTGTCATGGAGAAGAAGAACTGCATGAGAATGGGCAGCTCCTTGCTCAGCTTGATCCCCTTCCAGATACATGAAAAAACATTCCTACATCTTCAGCTGTGCTTCCAATACAGCCGAAGTTACACACATTGGAGTTAATGTTTTTAGATTTAGATGTTGAGTTTGACCTCCAGGGTGTACCTGGGTCGCTGCTGGGTTTGTGCCTCAATGTGCTCCAAGATTTTGTTTCTGGAAATGGGAAAAATATTTGGAAAAAGGAAGAAGCCCTGGCAGATTTCATTCCCATTGGAAACAAATTTGTTTTTGTATTGAGGAAAGCTGAAAACTGAATTGGAGGTAACTTCACTTGAGTTTTTGATTTGCAGCAGATTAAAAGCAGAAAGGAATCGATACAATAATAAGCACAATCCTCAGGAATACCTCCAAACCCCTGTGGCAGACCCCAGCAGTCTGATTAACCCAAGAAAACAGAATTTGTACACTCTCTTCCTGCTTCTGTGGGTTGTTTTGCTCAATTTCATAACATGACTAAGGTTCAGACTGCTCAAAAGAGGCATATCTGTCGACTTTTCAGGATTGTCAGTGTTCAAATCTAGCATCACATTCCTGACACACAGATATTCTAGCTCCAACCAGGTGGTACTTTTTGGGGGGGGGGGAAAAAAAAAGGCAATAAAAGCAAGTTTTAAAAATGCCTTGCTGCTCTGCTCTGTGGTTGAGTTTGAAACAAACTGGCATGAAAGAAATGTTTCAAACCTGAAATGTGCAGCATTTCTTACCTTTTCAAAATGGAATGTTTCTATTTGCTCACTTGAAACTAATTTTAGTTTGTCCACTTCTTTCCAGTGAAGCCTTTGCAACCATGTTTCCCAGATCTTAGCAGTGAGAACAGCTCTTTCTTTCAGGCCCTGGTCTGTTCACACTGAGTGGTGCTTTTCTGCCTTCAGGCCTTCTAAAATATTATCCAATGGGGCAAAATGCTGCTCAACATGTGTAAAGACCTTGCCTTTCACCTCTAGGTCAATTCCACCTTATGACCCAAAAAGTACAATTCTCCCATTGTTCAGTTTTACCTGAGGAGTAAAGGCTGTCATCCCACAGCTTTGTGAAAACCCACAGCTCAAGCTCTGACTCAAGGCAGAAGCTCACTGTTAGCATAAAAAATAGGTCAGTCCATTTTCTGCAGAAAACATTCCTCCTGCAAATTTTGGTCCCTCTCCAACCTCTTGCTAAAAGCTCATGACCATGGAATAAAGGGTAAGGTCAAATGTCCTGGAGCTATGAGACAATATCTCAGGATGCAGGTGTCCTTGGGCTCTGATTTAGGTTTCCATGTGTCTTACTGCATTTGCTTAATGATTTTCTGGGCACCTATGGCCATAGCATCTGGGCTGCTGCCACAAATTAAATGCAATCAGACATTAAATCAAACTGCCTCCAGCAGGATGCAGAAACAGGGCTCCTCCTGCTGCTGCCACCATTGGGCAGAGGGGACTCAGGAATGGGTCAAATTCATGCAAAGGTGTCGCTGAGAGGGTATGTCTTGTCAAGCTGGCACTGTGGATTTCTAGGAAATCCACACTCGTAAACTGGAATTCTTCCTCTATGAATATCAGAGAAAATAGGGCCATAAGGTATCTCAAATTACTTAAATATTCTACAGTCTCACTATATAGAGAACCTGCCCTTAAGGCTTCCTTTTGGGCAAAATCCCAGGCATCATTTATGCAGCACAAGACCCTGAGGTTCAGACACTGAGACTTTGGCATTTTATGGCTTCTATTAGATATTCATTCTGTCAGCATGACCACTTGAATTTACAGTAGCACACATTGGGGGAGACGGATACCTATCCCAGGCCACTGCCTGTTGGGGGTGTTCCTTTCCTTGTATTGGATCTCATTTGGGATTTTATATTCCGTATGTTACTCTTGGAGCCAGACATATGCATGACCATTATCAGCCTAAGTGCTAACAGCTGGAATGTATAAACTGTCTGATATAAAGGGAGATTTATCAAAAATTTTTTCCCAAGCTGTATAATGTAAATTCAGCCCTGTTTTGGGGTGTGAAAAAATTGTCATATCTAGAATTTTAACAATATGAAGTGATATCTGACTCAGTGCTGGTTTGTCAAAATACCCCAAATAGCCAGATAATAATTCAGTTTAATCCTCTTTATTGTGAGAGAGTGACGGAGAGTCTCAGGGCATGTAAAATCTGTCTGCATGTGTCCATCTGCTTGCAATAGCTCTATATGGCAGCTTGATTGGAAATTATGTGCATGGGAAGGAAAGGTCGCTGTCTCTGAAGGACAAAATCCACCTCTCTGTCCAACAAACTCCAGGAGCCATTGGTCACCCTGGGATGACAGCTGTGAATTGCAGGGCAATGTTTGCTGCATTTATTTCTCCCAGTAATTCAGGGGGCGTGTGCAAGTGGAGGAGGTGTTGCACATTTGGCCGAGTTTGGGATGTGACAGAGGCACCAGGCCACGGTCACCTCAAAAACACTGAGGGATATTTACAGAACAGAAAAAATCATCAGAAGCTGTTTACTGATTAAACTTGAAGCAAGCCCAGTCCTTCCAAAAGAGCAATCATCTGCTATTCATCACAGATTCCTGCAGGTCTGGATGCAAGAGCTGTGGCAAAGCTTGGGAAGTCCTTCATGTTCAAAGTCACTTTCTGTTTTTTGTGTTAATGATATGGGAGCCCTTAGGAACCTGGGCCAAGACTTGTGTTACCTTCTGGACAGAGAAGAAAAGACATCAAATACAGGCAAAGAACAGAGAAAAAGGCACATCCCTTCTGTAGAGCCTCATGTCAGTGGCACAGCTTGGGAGCATCCTAGCTTTCCAGAGCGATTGTCCAACCCCCCACCTACAGGGCCACACAGCACCTGTGACTGGAGCCCAAATCTGCTCAGCTACATCTTCAGTCACAGTTAGGATGGAGTTGCAAACTTGCTGGACAACTGAAAACTCTCTCTCAGGTGAAAAACAACTGAGGATTCAAGTTCATTCATATCTGAATGAAAATGAAATTGGTATTTTCCTTTCTAATTTCTCAGTGGGATTTACACTTTCGTACATTTGAATTGTTCCTGTCTTCCAGCTTTGGATCATGTTGGTCAAAGTGACCACACTTGGCAAATGGGGACAGTGATTCCTACCAGCTTTTTGAACACAGGCAGGTGTCTTGGTTTGAAAGACACGTATCTGCCAAGGAAGGCAGGAGCCTCCCTTGGAATGCAAATTATGACCCCTTTCCCTCCGAATTATTATAACTTTGAAATTAAGGGACTTTCAGGCAAAGATATGAGAAAAGGAATAACAGTTCTTTACGTATGTGTGTATATATATATATAACAAGACAATATATATAAATATAACAAGACAAACAAACAACAACAATGGCAGCAACAACAAACAGAACCACAAACCCAGTCCCAGCCTTCTCGGCTGTCGGGCCCTTTCCCCTCGGGTGCAGTTCCGCTCACAGCCGGCAGGGGCGCTGGCGGCTCCCGGTGAGCAGGGCAGGTGCGATGGTTCCCCCGCGGCTGCAGGGGGCGCTCCGGAGCGAGCTCGGGGAGCGCGCGGCACTGGCGGCCTGGGATCCCGGGAAGGGATGGGACAAAGGCTTCACAAACCCCTGGGGCATCTGATCCTGGTGCCCCAGCAGGACCCTTGGGAGAAGCAAGCTGGAACAGCAGGAATGAGCACAAAATCCCAGGTGATAGACGAGATGTATCGAACTCCACAGCTGTAGTGGGAACCCTGGGACGTCTCGGCAGGCAGGGGGTGCAGAGCTACAGTGCAGCGAAGGCTCAGAGCAGTGGCAAAGGAACAGTGGGGCCAGGGCAGCAGCGGCCCGGCTCCCAGCAGGGTAGGGAAAATTTGGCTCGGGATCCTGGGGTTTTTCCCTTGAGGCAGATGCTGAAAAGTCCCTTTTAGTGAGGTAGGGTGTTAAACAGGGTCCCAATGAAACGGCTGCTCAAGCGAGCAAGCTCCACTCACGGTAGAAGAAAGGCAACAGAAGGCAGAATGCCGCAGTGGTGATGAATTCTCCTCACGGCGACCGCAGCTTCTCTCCCCTCCGAACACCAAGAGAACAAGAGAGGTAGGGACTTCACCCAACCCCTTTTCCCCAGTCCAGATCTCACTGCATCTCTGCCCTACACGAGAAAACCCCAGGTAAAAGAGAGTAGCCAGCTGGACCCCTCCCCTGAGCTGTGGCCAGGTCTTTTGTCTCTCTTAAGGATCCAGTCATTATTGTCTCCTAGAAACACGTATGGGGAAAATTCTTTAAGAGAAAAAAGAAAACAAAAGAAGAACTCCTAAAACCTCAACAGCAGGGTGACAAGAAAGGACCTAAAGTGGTATTTTATGGCCCAACCAATGTAATTCCTGTGGATTTCTTACTGTGGTTACTGAGAGTGGGATGACTATTTAAAAAAAAAAAGGGTCAAATAGCTTCTGTCTTATGGACAGAGGATTGTTTTCACAGAGTTGTACAACTGCTGCCATCAGACAGTAACCATCAAGTATTGGTGTTTGTACTCACAACCCATGGAGCATTTCCAAACAGAGCAGCACTTCCACATGGATAGCAGGAAGGAGGAGGCAACAAGTTGCACCAACCAGTCAGGTTGTACCTGTACCTTCTATCTCTACTCTGATCTTCAGATCAGAGTTTTCAGTGACACCATAGCTTGAAGGGTTAAGTCTGATTGACTTTCCACACCAGAAACACAAATCACCATGATATTTTTTCCCCTTTTAGATGGTGATCTTCAATTAGGAAAAAGAAATCAATTGCCAAGAATTTTGTCCTGCTGTGCAGGTGGAACTGTCACACATTAAAACTGCTTTCAATCACCAGCAAAATTCAAAAGCAGCAATTTTCTTTCTCTTTTTCACCCTCAGTTTGAGGCCTGATTTTCTAACACCTGTAGCTTTGCTGGGGAAACTGCCTCCTTCCTTGAAAACAAGCAACAACAGAAGGAAGAACAGCTTAGTACTGAGCATATAAAGACTCAAAGGGAAAATGAAGCAGAAGTCCTTGGGAAAGGTGTTTCTTATGGAACAGATCCTGGGTTTGACAGAAGTGCACTCTGCAGCAGTGGGCTTGGAGAGAACACGAGGTGCTGGATCTCACCAGGAACAGATAATTCCAGAGTCTTCATCTCAGGGACATCACTTCCTATCTCACCCATGTCACACAGTTACGCTGCAAAGCCAGGAGAGAGCTTTGGTTATGGAAACACAGAATGAGCTATCAGGGAACACAGTGTTTAAACCAACCTGAACAATGACTCCCCATGCACTTTGCAGCAAGTCATTTAATCTCCCTGTGCTTCTCTCCTCTGCAGGCTGAGGACAATACTTATCGTATGTACCAGGATACTGCAAAGCTTCATCTACTGAAATTATTGTTGCTCTTTGTAACTACGGAGTGTTACGAGAAGAGATAATGGAAGCACAAGTGAATTTCACATTTGAGTGGTGGCCATTAAGCCTTGCTGGAGTCCTCTGACTTCAAAGACATTTTATCTCTCCACTCCAGTGACAGATTACACTTCAAAGATTCACCTTGCATATAAACCTAGACAGGGCTAATTTTTGGCCATGTTTCCCCTAGTGTTGCTATTTACCCCAGAGAAAAAGGAATATGGGAGTATTATTTGGACCTGCCTCCTAGTTGGAAATGTCTGCCTAAAAATACCTGTTGCTCCCACTTTCTCTCATAGGTAGTGATATCAGCACTGCCAGAAGTCAGGAATGTGCATCCCAAATCTTCATCTGAAGAGATTCATTGGAAGCCAGGGACAGTCTCATTTGCAATTTTTTTTTTTTTTTTTAATGGATGTTTGCTACCCTTTGTGTTGTCTGTGGAGCCATTTCTGCATGTGTTGACTGGGAGGTGCCCTGCATTAGCACACCAGGGGTAAAATCAGATAATATCCTGTTGTAGGAAAGTGTCAGTCCTTCCCTTTACAGATGGCTGAATGCAAGCCAAGTGTAGGGGTTGTCACAGGAGTTATTTGCTGCACATGGATGAGCATGGAGGGCACACATGGCATGCAGGTACAGGGATACTGGTGGATTTGCTCTCACACTCACACATCAACTCCAGTTCAGGCTCACAGCAAAGCCTTCCCCAAAATCACCACCTGGCTTTGGTAGAGCTGATCTTGTGTGTCTGGTGGGCACAGGGAGCTCCTACCCAGGGCTTTACCCTGTCAAAACTACAGGGTGGGCAGGGAAGACATGCACCAGCATAGCTGGATAGGGTTGGAAGTACGGGGAGAGAGGACAGAGAAGTCCCCATGAGAATGAGGAGCTGAACCCTGGCAATCCCAACATTCTGCCATGAGTTAAGGAATTCCATTCTCCATTTTACCAGAAATTACTGTCCTCATCCAAAGACACAGCTCTGTAGGTTCTCAGCTGGGCTGAGCTGTGGACCTGTCCTTGGTGGCATATTTCAAGCACTGTGGTGGGGTTGGAAGGACCACTTTGTTTCACTGCTTCAGTTTGTGGGGCAAAATCAGTGGCATTTTCAGGTTTGTGGTTGTCAGTCAATCTTGTCAAAATGCTAAAAGTCAGCAAAACATAAACTCTTTGAAATGGAAAGCAGAATTTTGCAGGGAGCCAGGTCTGAACGAATTGTGACCAAAAAAATGGCTTTTTTATTCATTAAAATTCAAATGCAGATAAATAAGCAACAGCTCCATCAAGGATTATGGAACTTCAGCATTTATGAGGAAGCAGATATTTTATAAATATTGATATTGTCTATTTTCTACCTACATACCTTTTTTTTAGAAGAGTAATAACATTTGCTAGTCCAGCAATAATACTGTGCATTTATGCAGCAGCTTTCATCTCCAAGCACTTTACTAACATTGGCTGGATGAAGCCCCACAGAGCTCTTACAGAGGAAATAAGGAATTATTATTCCCAGTTTATAAACCGACAAATATTTGCAGAAGAAGATCAAGGAATTCTGCCTGGAGGCAAAGGCTGAGAACGTGGCAATGCTGTGGCAGAGTTTGGGAGCTTTTGCAGGAATTATTCTCCATCTGAGGGACTCCACCAGTTTAAAGATGTGTTTAGTGGGACAAAAGTTGCTGTAGGAACTGATGGGCTGAACTTGGGGCAGGTCATCACACCAACTGCCTGTATGCTGTCGTGGGTGACAATGAATGAGAGTCATTCCATTCAGAATGGAAATGATTCCATTTCTGAAAATTCCTACAGATCAGCACCGATTTTGTATGAGTTTAATAAAGGGCAGATCAGCTCAGAGTTATGTGCTAAATAACTCTGTGGCCTCATGTGTTCAGTTAGTTTGGTTATCTCTCCTTAGCACAGAATCATGCCATGTAAATGTCACTTTTATGGATAAGGTCAATTTAAAATATGTCCCCAACAGCAGCAGCAGCCACAACAACAGCAACAGCATAAACAGCAACATCAACAACAACCCAAATTATGTTTTAAAAGTTCTCAAAACTTCTCCTCTACAAGATTTTTAATGAAATTTGCCCGTGTTAAAAAGAAATTCTGTCATAAATGTAAGAAAGAAAATGACTCTCAAAATCCAATGAAAGATTTACCATTTTTAAAAGACAGAAAATGGATAGATGTAGGACTGATTCCTCTTTAAAAAAAAAAAAAAAAATTCTCCCATTATATCAAAATATGGGACAGGAGATTTGGGTCTTCCCCTGCCCAAACCTGGTCTTCAGAATAAGCCTCCACAAGTATCACAAAATCCCTCAGACAATCTGGAGGTTTCCTTTCTTAGATTAAGTCTTTTTGTGGGTTTAGATATTTTTTTCTTCTTTTTCCCCCCTTTTCCTTTTGGCTATCTCTATGACATGTCTTCAAGTGATCAAGATTACTGGGCTGGATAATATCCAGGCAACTAATTGGCTAAGCAACAGTTAAAGTGATTAAGAAATTTTAATGGCTTAAGGGATGTTGATAATGAAGATGAGGATGATGATGAAAATTATGCTAATGAATAAATTTGTGTATTTCTAAACTTGTTTTTCTTGTCACCATCAATGGCTATTTTGATGTAGTAGATTCTGGCTCTGAGTTGCAACCTGGACATGTGCAGGGGGTGGAATTGGACTGTGAATTTCCTGGAAACACCCATATGGCCTTTTGGAAGCACATTTCACATCACCACTGATGGAGGTATATGTCTAGAACTTCTCATTTAATCTAAGGCCTCGTCTCTCACCCACTAATTTATATCAATCCCTTTCTTCTCATTTATATGTAACACCTTTTTAAATTAAGCAGGGGTGTCTTTTTCAGGGCTCTAAGTGGCAGGGAATTCAGAACATTCAGATGTTGCAGGCATCAATTACTGCTGCTATTTAGAGTCACATCTCCATCAGAGTTTGAACACGTCTTTGAAGTTTGCATCCATTGGGCTTTGCTGGAATGTTTTCACTTCAATTGAAGAGCATTCTGTTTACAAATCCTTCCCCATGTAAGCACTGAATGATGATGATGATCCAGTCATCACTGTTTTACTGCATGTGATGCAACCAACATCTTCTCTTGGAATTTTTACTCCCTCAGCAAAGGCTGGAATCCAGCTGTCTGAGGCATGGGCAGCCTTTCTCCTGGCGTGCACAGATCACAGCTCTCAGCTGAAGTTATTAAAGAAAGTGATCCCAAGGGAGAGGTTGCAGAGAAAAGTCACTGATATTTCCTCATTTCTTTAGGACTTGAATGTCTGAGTCTTGATTGTTTCTCTCCAATTTCAAGTAAAGTTGAATGTTGAGGCTGTTTTCTTTAGTTTTGTTGGTGGTTTGGTGTTTTGTTTCCCCCAGGGATCACATTCCGTGAATGTGGAATACTGCTGGGATGGAGAAGGCCGGAGAAGGGAAGGCAGTGCTGCAGGCTTTTGGACTAACATAGCACTTCTTCTGCCTTGATTCCTCCAGTGGCAAAGCCATCATTCCTTAAAATCCCCTTTAAGCAACTGGTTTTTGTGGCCTGAATGCACTGAACTTCCTGTCCAGATGCCCAGGCAAAGCAGGGAGCTGGAAGGGGTTCTTGTTTTGTTCTCCTGGTGACCAGTAACTGTCATACTGCTGCTTTTCTCCTGCTGATCCCCAACTGATGGATCTGGCAGCATCTGAGGGGAAGGGTCAGAGTCCAATGGATTAATGGTGCTTTGATTGACTGGGTGATGTTTGATGTGTTGTAGATATGCTCAGGCGGTGGTTCCTGTCTCTTTATCTTCCCTGTGCAGCTGTGCTGACAGCTTTCCCAGTCCCCTCCTGAGCTGGCTTTGCAGCACCAGGAGTTTCTCAGGAGAAATATTTGCCTTTGTTTCCTGGATTCACTCTGTCATCCACGCTTTGTGTAAGGAAGGGGCTATGAATGCAGTAACCCCCTTAAAAAGGGAAGAGGTTCACTTGCTCTTAAAGAAGAGAAGGATCCATATAAAAAATCCTGGTTGCAAAGCTTTAGGAATGCAAAAAACTGCTGCTCTGGAAAGTCAGAATTCACCCTGACTGCTGATGCCAAGGACGTCTCTCCTGTGTGCATTTCTGGTGTGATGGAACACTGATGTGTCACAAGTGTGGAAATGGTTTCGTACGAACCTCTCTTCTCACACAGGGGAGAAATTCTCACTCCAAGCTGCCAGGCAGAGCCTATGCTTTCCACCAAGACTTCATTTCATGTGTGGCCCTATCATGGTCCAGGATATAGCACAGTTCTGGGCTCTCTTCCCAAGCCTATGAGTGAGAGATGCTGGAGGTGCGAAGAGGGAAGTATGTGAGTTTTGGCACATTAGTTGAGGACAACAGATGACCACTTGGAAAGACTCAAACGCAGAAAAAGGAAAGGAAGAAGAATTTGACTGTAGCAATACTGGGAATCAAAACATATGATGGCTCCAGAGATAAAATAAAGTGTGTTTAGGATCCTAATCTCTAGGACTTGATAGATACCAAGTGTTTCTGTTCTTTCATTTAGTTTTAAGTGCACCTCTCTTTATCCATCCATTTAATTGTTCAAGCTTTCCAGAAAAATGGCAGGATTTCTTACTTGAAGCAGCTATAGCCTTGTGTATCTAGGTAAAATGCCGATAAGGAAAAACATTATTGTATAAAGAGGGAAATTCTAGACCTCATAATTATCCCACTGAAATTTTGAAATGTCTTTTAAACCCTTTTTCTCCTTTTCCCAATTGAAATATAAATGAAAAGATCTTCCCTGGATTGAATCGTGACTCTGTGTGTGCGTGTGTGTGTCTGTGATGAATTCAGATTTCATCCTTTGAGGAGTCCTTGACTCACTGAGACCATTTCTGATGCTCTGGAGATGAGATGCACTACAAAGGGAGTGGAATTACACGAAATGACCAAAAACAAATTTGAAAATAAGTGACCTTAAGAGGTCACCCAGTCCAGCCCTGCCTCAAGTCTCCATCAGCTACTTCTAAACCTTTCCTGACAGATACTGGTTTAACCTGCTCTTAAAAACCTCTGGTGGTTCCAATTTCACAGCAATCTATCCCAGCCCTTAACTGTCCTTTTACTGTTGAATGTTTTCCCTTCATGTCTAATACAAAATAAGCAATTATCTCTATTTTCTCACCTCTTTGGAGACACGAAAGATATGCTTTCAGATGTTGAGACCACACCCTCCAACTGAGAAATCATCATTCTCCAATCAGGATGATTGGGCTGCAGGTCAGACATTCCTGTGCTGACACATTTTTCTTTACCATACACAGATCTTTTTCAATTTTCTACCTCTTCATTGGTATTTTCTTTCTCATACGTGGTATTATTCCTTGTTTGTATGTCCATTCTTCTCCACATCTCTTGGATTTGCCTGTTGTCTTGGTTTGAAAGACAGGTGTCTGCTAAGGAAGGCAAGAACCTCCCTTGGAATGGAAATTATGACTCCTTTCCCTCAATTATTATAACTTTGAAATTAAGGAGCTTTCAGGCAAAGATATGAGAAAAGGAATAACAGTTCTTTACTAGTATATATATATATAAGAAGACAAACAAACAGCAGCAACAACGGCAGCCCCAACAAACAGAAGCACAAGCCCAGCGCAGCCTCTCCCGGCCGCAGCCCTTTCCCCTGCGCTGCAGCTCCGCTCGCGGCCGCCAGGGGCGCTGGCGGCTCCCGGCCGGGCAGGGCGGGCGCGGGGATTCCCCCGCCTGCAGGGGGCGCTGTGGCGCGGGGCTGCCCGTCTCTCTCCACACGGGAATGGCGGGCCCAGCTGGCAGGAAGGGATGCAGAGAAGGCTTCCTTTGGGAACTCACGGGGGGAGCCGATCCTGGTGCCCCCTCTGGATAGCAAAAGGGGCTGTACCAGGAACCTCGGAGTAGCAAGCTGGGAAGGCAGGGATGAGCAGAGTCCTGGAGTGGTAGATGAGATGCGTCAGAAACTCCGCAGCTGTAGCAGGAACTGCAGGGGCATCCCAGCAGGCAGGGGTGAAAAGCTACAGTGTAGCAAAAACCCGGAGTGGCGGCAAAGAAACGGTGGGAGCTGGGCAGCGGCAGTCCGGCTCCGGAAGACGGCAGGGAGAGGCTCCCCAGGATTTCTCACCCGTGCTGGCTGGTCCCTGGGCCTGGGCTGTGCAGAGGGGTGCAGCCCCTAGCAGGGAACAAGGGTGTTCCTGATTGCTGGCATGGGATGTGCTGGCTCTGGGCTTCCTGACAGCAGAGCAGCAGAGAAGCTGGCAAGCCCAGTTACAGTGCTGGAGCAAAAGAAACAAAAAGAAACAGGCAAAACCCACAGAAGCAGCAGTATCCCTGGTCAAAGCTACCAGCCAGGTGGCCAGTTGAACAGCCTGCCCGGAAGGAAGGGGCTGCTCCTTGCCCAGCCCCCAACTCTCTCCAGGAGCCCTGGCCTGGCTCCCACTCATTGATACTCCCAGAGCCAGGGAGGATGGGGGGTGGGGGCAGCAGCCACCCCAGGCACAAACAGAGCATAACAAAATAAAACAAAGCCCCCCAAAATGATATGGGATAATAAACCACCCCCAAGTGTTGGAATTTAGGACTTCTCCTTTTGTTTCCTTTCCTTAGAAAATACTCTCCCATTTTTTTATTGCTAAGGAACAATAATGTCCAGGTACTTAAGATAGACAAAAGAAGTGGCCAAGCTCAGGGGAGGAGGGCATCTGTTCTCTTTGAGGTGATGCCTTAGGTTTTAACTTCTATATTTTTCAAATCCTGCACTGCCTGGTGTGTCACTCTGGAGTTTCTTGTAGCCTGTTCACTTCTGCTCTCTCGTGCTAGGCAGACATAACAAAGCCTCTCCAGGCCTGCTCTCCAAGGACACTCACACCATCCTAGGCCCAAAAGGTATAAACCAAAAGCTTCTGAAAGGGGGGCAAGCTTGGGGAAATTATATCATTAACTGAAGCTTTAATTGGAGAATTAAACCTGATATGCAAATGAACCAAACTTATAAAAGCGTGAAGAACTCGTGACCTGGGGTCCATCTAGGGGTCCATCTTGGCAGTAGCCTCTGGCTCCCCAGAGCATAGCTTTGAAGGCCCTTCAAATAAATACCTCCCTTTATTCCCTTATTCTTGTTTAGTCTCTGTTTAGGTGGCCTCTCAAGGCATCAGAAGGGCAGAGATACTTCAAGAATTGGGCTGGAAAAAGAAAGGCCTGGGGCAGCTGCTAGGTCTCTTGCTCTCAGCATTCGGAGGAGGATTGTCAGAGCTGCTGCTTGGGAGAGGGAATTCACTGCCGCTGCTGGAGCCCATCCTGGCCCTGCTTCTTCTGCCATGGGGTGAGCCTTTGCTCATGAGAGCAGCCACTGAACTGGGACCTTATTAACACCTCACTAAAAAAGGGACTTTCACCACCTGCTGGAGTGCCTCACAGGAAAACCCTGGGATCCCAAGCCCTTTCCCCTCCCAGGGAGGCTTTTCCCAGCCCTTCTCGGGAGCTGGGCTGCCACTCCCCTGTCCCCGCTGGTGGTTTTTTGCCACTGCTCTGAGTTTTCACTACACTGTAGCTCTGCACCTCCTGCCCTGCCCGGACACTCCATGGCTCCAGCTCTGCTGGGATGCCCCTGCAGTTCCTGCTACAGCTGCGGAGTTTCTGACGCATCTCATCTACCACTCCGGGACTTTGCTCATCCCTGCCTTCCCAGCTTGCTACTCCGAGGTTCCTGGTACAGCCCCTTTTGCTATCCAGAGGGGGCACCAGGATCGGCTCCCCCCGTGAGTTCCCAAAGGAAGCCTTCTCTGCATCCCTTCCTGCCAGCTGGGCCCGCCATTCCCGTGTGGAGAGAGACGGGCAGCACCGCGCCACAGCGCCCCCTGCAGGCGGGGGAATCCCCGCGCCCGCCCTGCCCGGCCGGGAGCCGCCAGCGCCCCTGGCGGCCGCGAGCGGAGCTGCAGCGCAGGGGAAAGGGCTGCGGCCGGGAGAGGCTGCGCTGGGCTTGTGCTTCTGTTTGTTGGGGCTGCCGTTGTTGCTGCTGTTTGTTTGTCTTCTTATATATATATATATATATATACACTAGTAAAGAACTGTTATTCCTTTTCTCATATCTTTGCCTGAAAGCCCCTTAATTTCAAAGTTATAATAATTCGGAGGGAAGGGGGGGGTCATATTTTCCATTCCAAGGGAGGCTCCTGCCTTCCTTAGCAGACACCTGTCTTTCAAACAAAGACACCAAAACACCAAGACACCTGTGCTTTCAATGCCTCCTTTCCCACCTCCCAATAGAGCAGGTGAGAGTCAAGTTCAGGCAGCTGCAGCTACACAAGCTGATTTCTTGGGAGCTGATATCAAGAGGAGCTCTCCAGTTTGTCCTACTGGCCCTTCCCTGAACTATTGATGTAAATATGTGACAAAAGCATCGCTCATGCAGGCTGTTATTCTGGGATGAAAACAAGATGTCCATAAAACGTGATCTATGTGTAATCATCACACATATGCCTTCAGACAGGGCAGAGCAGTGACTTGCTAATTAAGTTTTACAATCCAGCGGTTGTGAGAAAGATAAAAACATGTCCCCGGTCAATCCATTACAAAGAGAACAGAACATCTGACCTTTTCATCCTGCCTTCCGTTTGCACTCACTAGATCCATAACCTTTTCCAGCTGGAACAGAAAGTTCAATTAAGTTTTGTTGGCTTAGAAAACTGCCCATGTCCTGGAGAGTAGATTAGGCACTCAGGGGCTGCAATTATCCATCTGGTGCCACTTCAGCTATAATATCTATATATTTATATACATACTGCCAGCCTTGCAAGGATAAACATTGTGCTGAGTTGCTTGGAGGAGGGTCACATTCCCTGCTGCTGGGGACTCCTTTGGTCCCCACATTCCAAATCATGAGGATCTGTGCAGGGCAAACCCAATGTCACTCCTGCCACTCAGCCCCAAAGGGAATGTGTCAAACAGGAATGGATTCAGCACATGCCACCCAACCTTTCAGGTTTTAATATCTGTCAATCCACTGATTTATGCATCCGCACTTCCCCAAAGTCCAGGAGACGTTTGCAGAACCTTTGGAAATAATTTAATCTCTTTTAAGAAAGGACTTTTATGAATACAGACACATGTATATATTAAATATTGTTAGCACTTCTGGGGACAACAAGCTTGGCCTTGGCAGATCATTGCAATTACATCAAAGATGAGGCCCTGACAGGGACCAACCCATCAATCATCAGAGTGATCAATAATGCCTGCAGTGCACACAGTCAAACCTGATCAGCCTCATGTAGCCTCGGGTGAGGGAACGTCAGAGGTCCTCACCATGCACCTTCATGGCCTTCAAGGGCTCGTCTGAAAGTTTGCTGAGCTGGATTTTCCCTTTGGGGATATTTTTAGCCTGTTTGCAGAGCTCCATCTCTCTAAAAGAGAAGCAAACACTTCTCAGATCATCACATTTAAGTTAGAACCAATGCCTTAAGAAAGGGATGCAACAGTGACATTCATTTCCAATAAATCACAAGACCAGTGGGCATTGTAGCTCATAACACAAGGCTCTGCCTTTACCAGGAGCTTATAAAAAGGTGAACATAAATTTTCCCTTATCCACTCTACGCCAAGAAAAGTAACAAACAAACACCTGAGCATCACACACTGTCTGCTGTGGGGCAAGTGGCAGTACTTTAAATCAGTACTGTCAAAATATAGGTTGTCCTGCTCAGAATAACAGGAGAAGAAAGACTTATCACCCCCAACAAAGGAGGAAAGCTGGGCTTCCTGCTTCAGAAATTGGCAGATTTGGAATATGTTATTTCTGGCCTCCATCAGGAATCTTTCTCCAGGGCTTGGTGAGCGCAGATTTTTCTCATGTGGTCACCACAGTCATCAAGGCATAGGACAACTCATCATGGATCATAAAATCATGGAATGGTTCGGGTTGGAAGGGACTTTGAAGATCATCCAGTTCCACCCCCCTAGGCAAGGACACCTTCCACAATCCCAGGTTGCTCCAAGTCCCATCCAACCTGGCTTTGGGCAGGCACAGTTTCTCTGGGCAACCTGTGCCAGGGCCTCACCATCCTCACAGGAAAGAATTTCTTCCATATATCTCACTTAAATTCCCCTCTTTCAAACTCTGTTCCTCTCAGCAGGAAAAAAAAAAAATCTTAAACACATTAAGGAAATCTGCCACTGACTTCCCCTCCTCCCTTGCTTGCTGACCTTCATCTTTTCCTGGGGAAATACAGACACTCAGAGAGCTCCAGGTCACAGATTTACAGAAGCTACTGTGAGAACCTTTATTTAATGTGCTCCAAATGTCGCTCATTCCATCCCACAGCACTCTGGTGACCACCTTCACCTTGATGCCATCATCTCTCAGCTTCTTCTTATTTTTTCTCCTTACTCCTCCTACATGTGAAATAAATCATAAACTTCATCCTGGAGTAAGAATGTCCCCTAGCAAGAAACTGGCTGCACCATGGGATAGGAAGGGTGCAGGGATAGCTGCTGCTATTTCAGTCTCCTGGAGAAGGAGTCTGGGCTTGGTTTTGCCCAGAGCCTGTTTGGTGGCACTGGCACCACCCAGGTGTGCCCTTCTTTCCCCAGGAGGCTGGGAAGGATCCTACCCTGGCACAGCCTCCCTCTGCTTTGCCACGGGACTGGGCTGAGTCTGCAATTTCTCAGAGACTTCCCACCTTCCCGGTCGTTCCCTGTGCTGTGCCTCATTAGCTGCTCAGCCCTTTTGGGTTGGGAGACAGGAATCTGGCAGGAAGGTGTAAACAGCCAGTTTAATTGGGTGTTTAGAACAAAAGCAGCAGTGGCAGTGCTGTCATTTCAGAGCTGGTTTACAAACAGGCAGTTTGAAAATCGTTTCCTCCTATCTGCGCAGAGTTAAATCTCCCAGCACTCCCAAGTGAGCATCTCGCTGAACATGGGAGAAGCAAATACCAAAAAAAGGTGCCTTTGCAGTGTGTGAGAGTTTCTGCACTGGTTTCTACCATCTGCCATGGTTTATCCTCTGCCTTGAGGCTCTGCCAGATTGGGACTGCCCTGCTTTTTCTCCCCACCCATCTTAGTCTTGTGCACGATTGTGATATTTACCTTCTTTGTCTTTTATCCCCCTCCTCACTGGGACTTTCTGGCCTGGACAGTCCATAACAGCTGCCAAAATGTCCAGATGTGATGGGAAATGACAGATCAGCAGCCACATCACATCAGGCCTCAAAATGAGGAGACCTTTCCTGCTGGCCTTCATCTTACAGTCCCCTATAATCATCAGTTCCCAGGAAAGTAGGCTATTTGCTTATTATTTTTGCTTTCTGGGGATCTGTACTTTGTGTCTCTGAAAGGAAGGGGAACTAAAAAAACCCCAACTTACTCAAAACTGTCCTGAGATGTCCTGTCTGCACCTCTAAACACAGATGCGGATTTAGCTGTGTTGCTTAGAAACCTGCATCTGTGGCCTGTCTGATCCCTTCACGTGTATTTAAAATCACATCTAATGGGAAAAGACACAGCCAGAAGGCTCAAGAGTGAGAGTTTACCAGGATCACTGCTTCTGCCACCTGAACTATTTCTCTGGTCTGTGCTCCCCAAAAAACCAAACAGCTTCCATACAAATTAGATAGAGAAACACAGGATTTCAGCTCAGCTATCTCTACCCAAGATTTGTCCCCTGCCCCAAGAAAGCAACCCTTGTGTGTGGTGGGCAGCATTATGCTGACAAGCATCTTAACTTCACTAAAATGTCTCTTTTTTTCCTCCCTACTGGGAAGTTGTATCCATAGATAAGCAAAAATAAATAGGTTTTAATGGGGATACCAAATATCCAGCAGTCCTGGACAAACAGATGCTGTGCTTGTGCAGATGAACCAGACATGCCCTGGCACAGGGAGCCTGATGTACCTGGAGCACCACAGGTTTATTGTGTGAATTGTTCAGGTCAGTCTAGGCATGGCTGGGCACTGGCTGCCTTCTCAGGGCCTTCAAGTGCATGTGTGTGTAGTGGAGCTGTTCCCAGCATATCCAAGATTCCTACACAAATACCTCCCAGAAATGGATCCAGGTTCCAACTCCATGATGATAACAAGGCTAGGGAGAACCAAAGTCCAGATGTGATTTCCATCCCAGTCTGACAGTGTCTTCACTTACATTTAAGCACAATTCCAGAATCCTTACTGTTGTCTTCTCTTCTGCTGAAATAAAAATGAACTGGAACCAAAACTTGAAATCTAACAAATTCTGAATGTAATGGCTTCATAAATTGCAGACATGAGACAAGTGTGATTTATGGCTCTGCTGTTTTGTATAACCAGGGCCATAGATTTCTTCCAGTTACTGATTTCTGCATGAACCTCAATTGAGTTATGGTTTAAGCAGGGACATGCAGCCTTTAACACTGGTATCAGGATATGGAATCTAACCACATTCCCTGAAAACGATTTTCCAGTGATTCATCACTTTCACTGGAAACCAGGTGACACTTTAATTCAGGCTTGAACTTCTCTAGCTCCTGATTGAAGTTAGAATTTCTATGGAGAGGCAGACAGAAAGCAAAGGGAAGGAAATAGTGTTGTTGTGCCTCTTTTTGCATATCTCATTTCCCATCACAGGATGAGAATGCAACAGCTGAAACGCTGAAATGAAAGGCTGTGTTGAGGATCTATTCAGCATAGTCACAAGCAGATCAGACAAGAAATTCCATGAGTCTGATTCCGCTGATGTTTCCTGCTTGAATGGGCGACTCACAGCCTCCTCTTTGAGAGTAAACGAACTTCCAGTGTTAGAACCACACCTCTGATATTTTTGAAGCCTATAAATAAGGCTTTTTTTAACCAAAAGCCCCGGCACGAAGCACAATCACAAGGGCTTAGAGTGCTGTCTAATTTTTCAGCTTCCTGGACTGGGACTGATTGTTTTCTATGGCCTTTTGTGCTCTTAGTTTATGAAAAATCAATACTTTAATATAGAAAAGGAATCCCCCAGCTATCTATTTAGAGCAGGACTACCTCCAGCTCTGTCACTTCTGCTGTTCTCTTCACTGATCTCTAAGAAACTGGCACAGGTGTTAATCCAACAGGATGGGACCAGGAAGTGGAGGGCACAGGGTTGGCAACATGGATTTTGAATAACCAAAAGTGTGGAATTTGGATGCCACCTGGTACTAAGTGCAATGTGGCTTAGCGGGAATTTTCAGATTTAATAACCTTTTCCTTCCCATATCTGATTGCAAGGCAAAGAACTCTTAAAATATTGGGGAGAAAGACTTTACCGTATTTTTGCCACTTCAAAAAATAAATAAAAATCAACCCAAAACACAAAAAGAGATGGTTTGCAGAAAATAAGGCTGTCAGTTTTTATTTTGACATTCACAGGAGAAAAAACAGGTTTAAGATGTCATTAATTTTCTCTGAAAGAAAAGTCGAGATTCAGGAGAAAAGGCTTTGAAAATTACATATTCCAAATGATTAATTTCAGCTGTGTTTGGTTTGTTATCCTGGACATCTTGGTTTGGGGTGAAAACTAACATTTTTTTCAGCAGACTGTGGTACAGCCCCGCTGGTTCTCGGAAGGGCTCTCAAGGAACAGCCAAGTCCCCTTGTGATTGTAGATGGCTGGGGATTTGCAGGAGCAATGGAGGAATTTCTTCCCCTTGAATTTTTGTGGAATGGCTGATTCCTGCTCTGTGTCTCCATGCAGAGGCCAGGGAGAGCCACTGCCACTAAATCTGTGCTGGAGGAGGACAGGAGACAAGTGGGGAATGGCTGGGGTAAGGCATCATCCCACAGGCACCAGAGGAACTTATGGCTCCAAGTTTTCTGCTCCTGCTCCTTCTTGGAAGGAATAGCTCCTATGACAAAGCTGGGAGACATCAGGTCCCATCCCTCCTGCTGAGGGCACGAGGAGCTCACACTGGGCTCAGTGGGGCCCTCACTCAGCAGTGTGCTGGAGTAAATCCATCTGATTTTCCCTAGGGCACTCCTAATACCCTCCAATGACTGCTCATTGCTAAAACAAATCCCTTCTTTCCTCCAGCACTTCCCAGCTGCTTTTTCAAGCCCCAGGCCTGCTTGGTGCTCAGAGACGTTGCCTTAATTTGCTTCCCCCTTCCCACAGCAGAGAGGAAGGGAAGAAACCACGAGGATTATCTACTTGAAACAGCAGAAACACGTCACAGCCTTTCCCCATCCCTTAGGCTTCAAAGCCAGCAGCTCTTTCATTTCCCCCACCCCATCATTCCCACTAATCCCCCCAAAACAAACCCAAAAGGGTTGAGAAGCAGTGGCCTCTGCAGGTAGGAAAGCGGCTCCTGAGCACAGGGAGTTATTTTTGGTGACGTTTGAAGTGCCACATGACACAATCTTCACAAAATGCCAAGCAGCCAAAGCTGGAGCCATGCACTCCCAACCTCTTGCACTGAAGTAAAAATAAACCTTAATAAAAGGGCTGAGGAGGCTTAATGGGAAATGGAAATGCAAAAAGGACAAAGCCATGAAAACTCAGTTTGGAATGAGTCTCAGCAGGTCTGAGGGAACACAGTGTGATGGCTCTGCCTCTGTCTCTCTCCTCATTGCAGGGCTGGGTGCTCCAAGCCAGGGCGTTGGCAACTATTTGGAAATGTTGGGATCCTGCTGAACAAGCAGTTCAGGAGTGTTGGGCAGGATGAGGTTGCCCACAGAAGGCACCAATGATACGACACCACATGTGGCTGGGTGTTCATTACTGACACCAGCAGTGGATTTATCAGGGGCCACCAACAATTTATTTTCCCATACCTTACCCCTCAGTCCCACTGCCGTGAATGGGATTTTAGTGATGATGGGAAAATGCTGTGCATAAGTTGGGTATATCAGCCAGAGCAGTGGTGTCCTGTGTCTTCAGTACCTTGAACCTCAGGCTGCAAGTAATAAAAACTTCTCATGCTGGCTCTGTGAGTGCTTACACGTTAAACCATGCTCAGGAATCATCCTACAAAATCTGTTTGAGCCCTTTGAAAACCACGGTAGGTTTTCCATCTCTGGCTCTACAATTCTAGACACTGCTCTTTTAGCCCATCAAGCTGACTGCCCTTTAATTTGAGCTTCTCCTGGGGATGTCTGCCTCAAAAGGCTGAGCAGATTACGAGGCACCTTCATGTTCTCACTGTCATCTCACTCCCTATTTTCTCATATTTTTCGAGATTTTTTTCCGTCTGTTTTGTCAAAGCTTCCTACAAAATGGCTGGCTCTGAAGAAAAGAATCTCCACCATGCAGCGGCCCCAAACTCCAACATAGCAGGAGGTTTCTGGATGAGAAAAAGGGAAACAAAGGGAATAAATACTAAACCAGTGTGTCTTCCTAACCACAACACACTTTTTGTGTCTCTACCTGTCCCAAGCAGTGTGGAGCAGAGCTAGAGGTGACAGTCCTGCTGATGGGACTGAGGATGTCTGATAGGAGCAGCATCACCATTCTGGAGCGTGCACCGTTCTCCCACCATGCCCTATCAAAGGAGAATTAAATCTTCCTGCTAGTCTGGGACTGTGGCTGCTGTCAGGGTCCTGGGAAGGTCAGGCTGTTTGTATTTTCCATTTCCTAACGAAGTAGGGCTCCTGGAGGCAAGATTTATAGGCGGCACTGCCAAGATGAAGCAGACCTTGGCTGGCCCATGTCCCATCTCTATTCTCCACGGCCACCTCCTGGGTTCTGAGCAGCCCCAGGCTCTGCTGAGCAGCACTGTGACTTCAGTGTGGCAGGAGGATCTTCAGAGGGGTCTCAGTGGTTGACATGTAGGGCTGTCATGGTGCACAGACCACCTGTGGCTCTTGCTCATGCAGGATTGATGCTGAAGCACCAGCAATGCCCAGCCGCGAGAGACAAAACTCTGGCACCAAAAAGGGTAGGAAGCAATGGGAAGACTCAGTGATTTGATGCTGGAAACAGCTCAAAAGAGAAGATGCAAATGCTCTGGCTGCTACCTGGCTCTGCAGCTTCTCCCCTGCATGGTAATTCCCAGAAACATCATGGCTGATCAGCCCTGTCTTGGCTGGAGGGTGCAGAAAGAGGCTGTGCCAGGGCTCTGGGATGTCCTGAGCTCCCCCTGCCCCATGGAGGAAGCAGAGGAAAGACTAACAGGGAAAGGTGGGATGGAAACTTTTCTATCCCCAGTCTTGTCCTGGCTGTGCAAACATTACCAGTGCTACTTGAAAGGGCACCAACCAGTGCTGGTAGAAGGGTGTGCAAACCTCTACCCAAAGGAAAATGAGGTCCCAAAGTCAGTAAACCTGTGATCCTGGAGGGGAAACAAATGCATGGCTCTGCTCAGGGCTGGACTAAGAGCAGTAGTAGAAGGAAAACACAAGATGACGTTGGAAGGTCACGAGTGATTTATGCTGCTTTTATATCTGCAGGAGACATTTTTACAAATGGAACTAAGAGAGGAGGGATTTTAAAAATCCAGTGAGAAATAATAATTCAAAGTCCCAGGGCAGAAACTGAACAGAGAGCAGAGGCAGTGTGGCAGTCTCAGTTTTCACTTAGTGCTTCCCAGGACTGAAACCTTCTCCTTCTGTTGAACATCTTTTCCCTGCCATAAATCCCAAACCCTAGCAGCTGCTGCTCACCTTTCTTTCCTCACCCCAGCCCCAGCAAGGCATTATGAGGTTTAGCAGGGCTGAAAGGCTGAATTCCAGACAAGGAGGGGGTTGGACAAGATGTCCCTTCCCATCCCAGCTATTTTCCTCATGCGACCACTGGGATACTTCTGAGGAAAAAAACATAGACAAGATACTGAGATGTGGGAAACATCATGAGGTCCTGGTGTCTGCAAAAGGAATAACAAATAAAGTAATTGGTCTGTAGTGATGGAGTAAAAAATGGGAGTTCGGTATTGAGACTGCTGGACATGGAAATCTTCCCTGTTTCTCTTGGCATCTTTAGTTTTAACACTGATGAACATTGACCAGGGATACCTTAAAATTTTAAACTCATGTGTTAGGGAGTGTTGACAAGGCTTTTACAGGAGCAGGAGAGAGACACCAAAAGAAAAAAAAAGAAAAAAAAGGAGCAAAACCTGTCATCCCAAGCTTCACGAACTGTAACCCCACCCTGAGCTCCAGTGCTAAATGTTCAAGCCCTGGCATCAGCTCCCTTTGCTTGACAATGCCTCCCAGTTCATTAACATTCAGAGTTAAACCTGGGGGAGGGCAGCAAAAGTCAGGGATCACACAGGGAATAAACTAAGAATTAGAGATGGATCTGAACCAAACCCCTGGGTCAGAACAGAACTTCACTAAAGGACAAGCAAGGGGGTGGAATTTTGCAGCTCAGCCCAATCTATAATTCATTATGTATCTCTGGTATTTCTAAGAAGGCTACAGCTGTGATATTTAAATGCCAAATCTTTGTGCATTTTTAGGCGCAGACTTTGGTTGTTGCTTTTGAGAAGCTGGAATAATTTTTGCTCCTCCCTGCTCCCTGTTTAAAATGGAGAGGAAGAAAGGCCTGGCAGCATCCTAGATATGCTTAATTCTTGTTATTGTAGCATCAAGGACATTTTGAATTAGAGAAAAATTGCTATTTCTTCCCCAACGCACACCTTGACAGGCCAAACTTTGTGATGACCATGGCTAATGATTTTTTCCCTACGGATGAGCAGAACAAGGAAGCATGACCTGGTATTACCAGCCAAGCAGATAAGGAGGCTTGTGCATGAAACTGAACAAGGAGGGGGGAGCAAAAGCAAGAGGTGGTGGCAGTGGAGGGGAAGCCAAATGAGGAGAAGTGTTTCAAACACACAGGGGTCAAGGGGGGAGCAGAGGTTTTGGTGAGGTCCCCGGGCAACAGCAGAGGTGGTTGTGAGAGAGATGCTGCAAACACAGACACTAAATTATCTGAATTTCCACCCTTCCCATTGATTTGGGTCACATCATCCAAACTGGGGCTGTGGCTCCTCAGCTGCTCTAAGGGGACACAGGCAGGACTGCTGCCTCCTCTACCCCATCCAGGAGGTTCTGACCCAGTTCTGGGGGGAATTTTTCCCTCTTCTTGATCCTGTCAAGCCTAGGAAATAGGGAACAATCATGGCACCACTGATGGTGTCCTCACATCCCATTTCTAAACTAAAAGTATTTTATTTTTGTTGTTTCTTACTCATTGTCACATATGTCAAAGAAGTCGGTGAGCATTCTGGGGGCTAATAATTTTTATATAGAAAAATTATGCATAATATGAAACAATTAGTTGAAATTCTTTTCATAAAAGCTGGAGCAATGCATTCATTGACATTTAACCTCCTCCTTCCCCTGTAATCAGTCTTTTAAATAGAAATTACATCAAATTTGATTTCATTTTGGCAGTTATATCTTTTGAAAGAAAAAAAAATGTGATAGAAGCGGGAGAAACATTTCTGAAGTAAAACAGGCTGTGACAAAGCAATAAGTATCTGCGGAGGAGAAGAAAAACCTTCTAAAAACTGATCCAGTGGAGCCCTAGAATTATGATGTCAAAGGAAAGAGCACAGGGAAAGAAGTGAGAGAGGGAAACAGATGTATCAAGAGAAATATGGGTGGGGTTAAAACACAGTGATAATGCCCTTCCTAATGTCCCAAGGCATGGCCGTGCTATCACCTAATTAACTCCTAGCACAGCTGGAGGGCTGGGGCAGGTACAGAGCCAGAGGGGCTGCAGGAGGTGAGGTGAGTGAGTCAGTAATTGATGCTTTTGCTTCAGATGCAGCATTAAGCAAACAGTTGCAGCAGGGTACGAGGTGGAAAGAAGCTGAATCAGAATAAAAGTCACCCTCAGAGAGGGAAATGCAGAGGAAAGGCTGCGTTCAGCCAGAACTGGGGATACCCGTCCCACCTGAAGGGGGATGGCAGGTGTGTCAGCCAGGGCTGCTCTGCCAAGCCTTTATGGCAATTCCCTCTCTGTTCCTACAAAAGCAGCATGGATGAAGCAGTGCAGTGTCCATGGCTTTTCCAATTTTCATAGAATATCCTGAGCTGGGAATGACCCACAAGGGTCATCAAAGCCCAGCTCCTGGCCCTGCACAGGACAGCCTCAAGTATCCCACCATGTCCCTGAGATAGTTCTCCAAATGCTCCTTGAGCCTTGGGGCCATGGTTTTGATTCATACACCTGGCACTAGCTTCCTCATGGACCACCTATTCCTAAATATTTCCTTCATCTTCTCTCCTTGATTCTTTCCTGCTCCTTCTTAGGCCAGAGCTGCATGAGGGTGAGAAGCAGTGGCTGGGGATTGGCTGGGGTCCCCCAAAGCAAGAACTGGGGACAGACAGGCTGATTTTTCTCTTGGCTGTTCAGGGAGAACCTGTCTGGGGCAAGATTTTTTAAGAGCAGAAGGTAAAATCCATCACTGTCAAAACCAAAGGGGAGGTTAGAACACTATTGAATGGAGTAGGGCTTCCAGCTACTTTTTGCAACCTTAGGAAATAAATCTAAAAGCTCCAGAAGGTCTGTACTGTACATCTGTATTATCAAGGAAAATCTCAGGAAATGATTAGCTCTTTCAATTTCTGCTTTATTTCTTCCATGTTTTGGTTTTTTTTTTCCACCCCTTTATAAATACATTTATAGGGAGAATCTAGAGAACATTGCTTATGTGCTTTTGCCACAGCAGCAGAATTAAAATTCCTGGAAGGTATCATGCCAGGGTATGCAAATTTGGAAAGATGCAGAGTCTTCTGAATAGCTGGAATCCCCAGGTCCTTGGACCAGCCAGGAGAGCAGCTCTGGATTTTTGAGCAGGTGCACAGGTGCAGAAACTTTTGCTCTGTTGTCAGAACAGGGTCTATGTACATATTTTGGTTGCCTTATTGTACAAGGAATATTGAAACACAGCGAAGTGCCTTCAGCATGACACTTGAAGAGCTCAGCTTCTCTTAAAATGGGAAAGAAACAAAGTATGTTTGAAAAAGGAAGGGATGTGGCCAGATTAGAGAGAAAAAGGAAGAGGCAGACTAAAAATACATTTGACTGTCACGTGAGAGAGAGAGGTGACTTCATCTTTAACCTACTGGTTAATCCATGACAACCATTTATTTTAAATGTGAGGCTCTTGTCATGATGTTGAATACAGCTCAGAGAAACTGGATTATTGTTCCACTGGAGTGTTCAAACACCTCTTCCCTCACAGTGTGGCATCCTCACCCTCTAAATCCAATACTGCTTAAAAAGTTTCAGTGGTTCCAGAAGCTACAAGGGTATCAGTGACTCCTTTCCCCAGTTTTTGTAGTCAGTCTTGCCCAAATCCCAGCTCACCCAGGAGCAGACTGTGCTCAATGCAGACTCCTGGCAGCTTGGATGTACTGCTTCATTTTACTTCTGGGGTCTGGGCAATATAAATTTTTTAAGGTAAGGCTGGATCTCAAACATTTGTCAAAGGCATGGCTGGTGAAGCTGAGATCCATCTCCTTCCTCTTGCTACTCCCTCACTGCTTTTTTTTTATTCCTCCCTCATCTAAACTGCTGTAACCTGATATACAGTCATCCTCTTTACTTCCCCCTTTGGCTAAACCATCACACACTATTGGTTATCCTCTGATGTAAGAAAGGTGGTGATTTTTCCAGAGAGTCCTGGAAAACCCTGGATGTGGTTTTGGGCAGATACAGCCACATCTTTGCCACCAGAAGCCCATGGGATGGTGTCCCACTGACCTGACATGACACCAGGTCACTGTCATGCTAGAGACCATAACAAATAGTCCTTGTGTCCAGCCCTTGATGGAGTGACTCCAGGATTATATCTCCAGGGAATCAGCCTTTGGAAACAGACTGGTAAAAAGTAACCTTTTCACGAACACTTATCAGAAGTTGTTGAGTTTGGGGCTTATTTTTTTCCCTTTCTCCTTTTCTTACACTCTCCCTTAAAGGGACAATAAATGAAGAGCTTATCTGTAATTTTCTCAGCAGGACAACTGCATTGAAGTACCAGGCAGGATCCCCCATTGTATAAATCAATGTGTTCTCTCTCGAGCTTGGGCCTTCTGATAATAAGCTAAATAAGAGCTGCTTGCTTGCAGCTTCATGGCTGTAATCAGCAAACAGGTGAGCACAAGAGCTTTCCTCACGCTAATAGGGGGAACGGGAGGTTGTTAATTTGACCTGGAGTGTGGATTTAGTCCCACCTGCAGTGGAGCTGTTTCTGCAGTTATCTCTTATTTCCAGTCCAGACATGCTCTGGGAACCATTACCATATTTATGAACCTACCTGGACTCACTGAACATGCATGAAAGGGTTAGAAAGACCTATCTGTTTTACCAGCTGTGCAGCCAGCATCTGCAAGTGAGAAAAGGAGGGGAAGGAGGTAAAAAGAGAGGTTATTCTGCATTTTCTGGGTATGTATTGGCCCTCAAAAGTAGCATTCATTAACCTTAGAGAGCAGAACAACCCATCCTGGCCAGGTAAATCTGCCCTGGTGACATATACCAGGTCACCATATGTCCCTGTTCAGATTTACCCCAGTGCCAGGGCAAATTTCCCTGAGTGTGCCTGATTTATTGCGTTATAGGGCAGGCAAGCGGAGAACATGGGCTGTGGATCAGGAGATACAGGTGACAGGGAGCAAGAGGAGTCTGTGCTGCAGGTTCTAATTCCAGGCTCAGGAATGGGTTTAATAGGTGATTTTAGCCAAGCAAGAGGATTGTGATGATTATGACACAGCACATCTTCTTTACCAGGGTAATGAGCAATGGTAAGAGGCCTTAAATCCTTGGACAGGACATGTTCAGGATCTAAAAAGCATGATCACAGTTGTTCTAAATGAAAGGTTCCTGGTATGTTTTCTCTGCTATCTCTGTTATCACTCATCTAATCCCTTAGTGGTCTAGTAATCCCAAAGACAAAGGCAATGAAAAATAATCTTGAATTAAATAGTATGAATTCTATGGATATAATGTATCACTGTAGAGTCCATTGCTCAGCCTGGGGCATCGAGGACTCGCTATTTCCCAGCAAGGACATTTGGGGAGTGTGTCTTTTTGGGGAAGCCTTCAGGGGATTCCCATCCCTCCTGAGTTGACAGGCTGAGGTTTTAACTAGAGCACCTCTTTCAGCTGCTGGGAACGGGCTCTTTCATCTTCATCTTTGAAGAGGAGATGACAGAGGGATTGTAATGCTGTCCTTCACACGGGCAGTGGAAGAAGCAACTACACAAGCCACAGGGGTGGTTTCCTTACAGAGAACAGGTCAGATCTGCTAAGAATTTACTGGGCTGTTGGGGTTTTAGGAGTTCTTCTGTTTTCTTTTTCTCTTAAAGAATTTTCCCCATACTTGTTGCCAGGGGGACAAATTATTGGGTGCTTAAGAAAAACAAAAGACCTGGCCATAGGGGGAGGGTTCCAACTGGCTACTCTCTTTCACCTGGGCTTGTGGGCGGTGAGTTCTCAGTGTTTTGGACGGGAGAGAGAGGCTGGAAGTAATTCATCAGCGTGGCAGGTTTCTGCTTTTTCGGCTGCCTTCCTTCTACTGGAGAAACCCCGGGATTCCCAAGGCCACCTTTCCCTGCCCCGCTGGGAGCCGGGCTGCAGCCACCCTGCCCCCATTGCTGCCTTTGAGCCTTCACTGCTCTGTAGCCCCGCTCGCCCTGCCTGCCCAGACCTCAGGGGTTCCCGCTGCAGCTCCGGAGTTCGATACATCTCGTCTGCCACCCGGGATTTGTGCTCGTCCCTGCCGTTCCAGCCTGCTGTTCCCGAGGGTCCGGCCGGACACCGGGATCGGCTGCCCAGGGGTTTGTGGAGCCTTTGTCCCATCCCTTCCCAGGATCCCAGGCCGCCAGTGCCGCGTGCTCCCCGAGCTCGCTCCGGAGCGCCCCCTGCAGCCGCGGGGGAACCATCGCACCTGCCCTGCTCACCGGGAGCTGCCAGCGCCCCTGCCGGCTGCGAGCGGAACTGCACCCGAGGGGAAAGGGCCCGACAGCCGAGAAGGCTGGCACTGGGTTTGTGATTGTTCGCTGTTACTGCCAGAGTTATTGCTGTTTGTTTGACTGGTTATACACATAGAGATATATAATAGTAAAGAACTGTTATTCCTTTTCTCATATCTTTGCCTAAAAGCCCCTTGATTTCGAAGTTATAATAATTCGGAGGGAAGGGGGTTGCATTTTTTTTTTTTTTTCATTTCAAGGGAGACTCCTGCCTTCCTTGGCAGACACCTGTCTTTCAAACCAAGACATGGGCCTAAAGAAAAAATCACTGTAAAGGCTAGGAAAAAAAAATCTTTGGGTTTTTTGGACTTGTCTCTATGTAGTAGCACAGACATGAAGAAGGTAACGCTGAGAGATGATTCACTTTGCTTGCTCTGGTGAGAGTGGATGGGCAGCTACTTATACCCTATGTAAGGGAAAAGGAAAAAATATTGATCCAGAGTTCCCACATCTTTGATCTACATCCTTGTGCTTCCCCTAAAGGAAATTTATTGCTCCTCATCAGCAATAAATCAGAAGCCCAACTTCCCTGCTCCTTCTCAGACAGAAACACTGTTGTACAGCGTGAAAGAAACTCCCCAAAGTGCAGCATATGAGGGTCAACACACCGGCAAGTCTGGATAACATTTCAGAGCTAGGAGAAGAGAGACAGATCAGCTGCCAATATGCTGGAAAATAGCAAGCTTTGAATTATATTTATTTCCTTTAATAGCTGTATTTACTTTGTACACTACTGTATAAATAGATGTGTATTTATACTAATATTTATAAATGTATGTATAAATATGTCTTTGCTAATATATATTTATTAAAGCAAACTGAATGAATACATATTTATAAGGGAATATTTAGTGCTTTTAATAAACATACACAACCTGCTGCCATTCTGGAAGATAAAACAAGGTGAAGAAAATTGAAAGCAAACCTAAGGAAAAAATAACCTTAGATTGACACTTTCTTCCTAATGGATCCCAAAGCTCTGTTTTACTCCAATTTACTCACCAGTGAGAGATCCAATTCTGATGTGCAGCAGTTTCTGGGATGAGATACAGTAATTGTGTAACCAGAATAGCAACACCAAGGCTGAGTGTAGGCTGGGAAGTGAAAGACTGCTTTTCCAGTGAAACATGGACAAACTCATCCTGGGTGAAATTATTCCCAGTTTACAGCAAGTAAAGTCCTAACCACAGTATCGAGCTGGAAACATGTCTATAATGCAGGTCTGTATATAGGGGAAACAAGCTTTATAGAGTTAGATAAACAGCAGTTTGGAGGTCGACGAGAACTAAAAAAGAAAAAAGTAGAATAAATTTGCCCACTCTGAGCAAAGTATTGCTAGTTTAAAGCAAGCTTGGGTACTTTTCCAGCAGTGCTGCTGCACAGCCACTGCATCCTGGAGGAGTTCAGAGAGGCTGGCATTTGGCTTTGACCCCAGGGTTAACTTAGCTGCTCTTGCAAAATGAGAAATAGGAACCCAGGCCCTCGTCTCCTGTGCTCTCCAGTCAATTGAGTGACACGGAGGTAAAACTGGTGTGAGCAGGAATTGGGATCTCTAATGAACAGGAACTGCCAGGAGCTTTCCAATAGCTGCTGGAGGTGTCAGGATGATGACTGCTGAAAACAGACTGGCACAGGACAGAGAACATTTTGTCCTGGGTTGTTTCCCAAACTTATTCTGGAAACAGCTGGGGTATTTACTGCAGGAATTCAACCCTGAGATAATGGTCCCTGGGATCCACAGGTACCAATTTCTCCTACGTGCTTCCCTCCAAAGGAATTGCTCTAAGGCCCAGTGGCAGAGATGAGTCTGGGACTATTCTCTGTGTGATGTAGAGAAATCCCTTCTGGTGTGACACCTCAGACACAGCCCCACAAGGGTGCTGCACTGGCCATTCCCAACTCTTCCTCACCCTCCTCACCCACATATGTTCTCCCTCCCATCACTTCCTGAGGTGATTACTCCCCTGCAGCTGTAGATTACTTCTGCCAAAACCTCGTGCACACCTTTGTCAAAGAGTTCAAAGCTGCTATCAGCCTGAAGATGCTGGATTAACACCAGGTCTTGAATTAATTCTCCTCAGGCAGTACATCCTAGTCCTTCTCACAGCCACCTCTCCTAATCCTGCAGTGATTTTCAGTCCTTCAGCTTTCCAGGCCCTTTGGCCTCTCCCCAGATGTTGCATGGAACAGCCTCTGGCTGCAGGCACAGACTCCACACGAGAAGCCAGACATTTGCTCAGGTGGAAAACAACTCCAGAGAGACATTCCACCCCCCCCCCCCCTTTTCTTTTAACATCCCAGCTTTTGGAGGAGTGCCAGTCCCAGCTGATTTCAATACCCAGGGGATTGGGCTGTAATTGCTGTAGAGGGGGATGCAGCCAGCTTTGCTTTTTCCTTCCCTGCAGACAGGAAGCCGTGCAGCCGGACGCCTTTGGAAAGAGGATCAGGTCATCTCGGCACTGACTCAAAGGCAACCAACCTCTCTCTCATCGCTTAGATTTAAATCATAACTCTTTTCCCCACTCCAAGGTCTCATTAGTGCCCTCAGGCTCATGGAGCAGTAGAAATGGAGTATCCTTGCCGGCTTGGGATTGTTATTTCTGTCATACTCAGCAGGAAAGCAGAGCCCTGCTTGGTTTAGTAACTGGATTAAAACAAACTGCAGTGCAGGGTTTGATCTCAAACACTCTACTTTTCAGCAATGCAATTTAACCTAAGTCTGTCCTCTCTTCCAAAGCAGGAGAAACTTCCTGGTATCAACATCTGTCTCAACACTGCCTGCTCTGGCCCTGCTCTGTGTTCTGGATGGCTCGGTAAATGAACACTTTTCAAATGCCATCAATATTTTATGAATTTCTATCCACTTACTTTAATGGGGGATTGTAAAAGCATTTAACCATATTACACCCAACCTCTCAGACACTGCATTATTTTAGCAGAGATGTTTTATTAGAAGCAACTGGCACAGCTGCTGTGATATTGTTTAAATGTATATATAATGTATATATATATCTATTTCTCAAACCAAGTGAAATCAGAGAGCAGGGAAGAGGAAATAGCCACGGAAACTCTGTGTCTCAGGTTTGTTCTGATGTGCCTGAAAGGTTTCATTTGCTGTGATTTGCATGACTATAGGTAGGCTCATTACATGACTTTTTATAGATTGAGCTCAGACTTGAGTCTGGATGTCTGATGGCCTAAATCCAGATGGAGAGATGTGGCATTGCCTAGAAACATGGCCAGGGAGAGTCCTTGCTGCTCAGCCTGAGATTTCCCACACTGAGGACACCCCAAAGCCCCCTGACTGACCAGGGCTCAGCTGTGAGTTTATTTCCTATTTTGCTCTTGCTGGGCACCAGCAGGCACAGGCAGGACAGTTGGCGTCAGCCATGCCAAGCAGAAACCTTCCAGATATTTTAAGGTTTCTGCCAAGAGACCCAAAATTCCCTGCTTTAGCAGTGAGTGAGAGGCTTGTGAAGAGCTTTGGGAGATCCAGCCCCAGATGCCCAAAGCACCCTGGAGCCAAGAGAGGCCACCCTGCCTCGGAGCAGCACCACCTCTGTCAGCAGAGGATAAAGATGCTACTTTCTCCTTCTCTCCCCCTCCTCCAACTGTTTATTTCCAGCACTGCAAAAAGGCCTTTAAAATCCCCTTGAGCTGCTTTTGACTGTGTCTCTGTTGGGTAAATGAATTTATGGTCTGCCAGGCTGATTTATGGATGACTGCTGTTCTTGGAGCAGGAGGGTTGGTGATTTTATACCTCCAGCCATGCGGGGCAGGAGCTGTTCTGATCAAAGAGGCACCGATTTAGCCAGGATGATTGATTCCAGCCTGAAGATTTACAGAAGGATCCCACTCACACTCCACAGCCATTACAGGGCAGACGCATCGTCTGCCATCAAAGACCCCAGTCTGAAGCCTGGGATGCTGGAAATTGTTACCCTTCCTAATTTGTCCTATTACCCATAAAATCAAGCAGCTATTCAGCCGTAGCTCTCAAACCCATTGATGTTAAAACAACAGTATCCAAGTTGTGCTCCTGGTTGTCCCTTCTGTGTCTCAGGTGTTGGCATGGCAGAAGGAGCAGCCCCACAGTGCAACAGAAAGAGTCACAGAATTATTTGGGTTGGAAAAGACCTGCAGGATCCAACCTTTGTCCCATCACCACCTCGTCAACCAGCCACATCCAAACATTCCAACTCCAGTTGGTTCTGATGGACTAAAGCACCTCATTGGTTCTGCCCTCCAGGATTTGTGCAGTCAAGGAGTCTCCTTACCTCACCCACTGGTTTTTAGCATCAGTTAATAAAATATATTATCATATTAAATAAATAGAAATTTTTATTATAGTTATCATGACAATCATTATTATATTATTATATATTAATTATTGCAGATGGCAACCTGAATTTTGTATGAAGTTCCATATATAGTGGTTAAAATCATTGTTTTAAAACTTTTGTATCAAATACTTCTAAGCCACTAATAGATCCTAGAGATTTCTTTTTGAAGGACAGATAGTACCCACACAAACCCAAAGTTTATACTCCTGTGAAGTTCTTTTTTTTAAATTTTTTTGGTTGCAAATGCTGCAGTTTTCATCCAAACATCCTCCTCCTCCATGCCAATATCCAGCCAAGCTGTATTTCCAAATCTTTTCTACATTGTGACTCCTAATCAAAGTCAAAGAGGTATAAAGAATAAGAAATTCAGAATTTCTCCTGCCATCTGTCCAGAAAGGAAGGTCACAAACTACAGTAACTTGTGGACCTATTCATCAAACTCTTGGAAGTCACAACTCCCAGATTAAAAGAGCAGTGATTGATGATACCTTTTCCAGGGGTTACATTGGAAAAATGAGCTCCTTATAAAGGGAACAGAGAAGAAATTAGTTCTCCTATCTCTCTTGAGTCTCAGTGGAAGAGGAAAACTGCAGATAAGAGGTTAAATCCAAAAAATCTTTCCTTCCCAAAGCCTGACCACTGAGCTTAAAAGTTCTTTACTCATCTTCCTCTTTTTACATTTTCTCTACATGTCCCCTACTTAAGAAGGTTTATACCCTTGGCTCATCCTGTTTACTTTGGCTGCATCAAAACAGGATACTTTTAGTAGAAACTTTAGTTAAGTTCTTTTAATATTTCTGGGTCCAGGACCAATAAAACCTGTTGTTCAAATTTCACAGACAACTTTCCTGACTTTTAACAAAAACTTCATAGTTTCCCTCTGCCTTTAGTCTCACACCTCCCTGTCATGCCTTGGTCTCATGAGGTGGTTAGGCACTGCAGTGATAAAATTACAGAAAATAAGGAAATATTTGTGCTATGACTCATTAATACCAGAGGGCCCTCAGTACACCTGTGGAAAGTCACCCTGTAAAGTCACCATTCATCACTCTGGCAAAAACAGAGGAGAAGAAAGACAGGAGATATAAAAGAGTGGATAAGATGTAAGCTCTCCAACGTGAGAGGAGCTTTATCGCTATGAAGGACTCCTCACTCCCAATTCCAGTAACAGGGCAGCTTTGACAAGGCTGTTTTGACAATGCTGAGAGGAGTGAGATCAAAAGACACTGATCTGTAAGAGGCCTGGCCCCACAAAGAAGACAAAGCTGTCAGGAGCACAAAGTCAGGAGCTGCAGCGGTGTGACAGGGAGGCTCCCCAGGAGAGCAGGCGACACCGAGGCAAAGCAGATGCAAAGGAGAGACATTGGGCACGGAGGTTTTGTTGCTGCTTTTTCTCCAAGCACAGGGTGTTTTCAAAGCCAAATATTACTTTCATTGTCACGAGAAGCTGCTTCTAAGTTACTGCTCGCTGTTGTTTGACAGAGGCTCTGAAGGTGGGCCAGGAGCTACAAACTCTGGCTGCCATCTGCTCTGTTGGTGTTTTTAAGAAACATGGGAAGGATGTGATTGGGATACACTGAGAGATCCAAGTGTTGAGAATCCAGGCTGTGTGGCCTTCACTACATAAACATGAAGGCATGGACTGGTCGCTTCAGAAAGGTTTTGTCACAGGGTTCGTATCCAGGGCCAAAAAGAGTATCAAACAGGATGCCCTGCTCTGGTGTTTGTAGACATGTTCTGCTCCACAGTGTGGAAATGTCTGGAAATAATGTGGAAATAATAAAAATCTGTTCCTATTATAAGTAAATACTGAATAACATAAAGCACAGAAATAAAAAGCACAGTCCATCAAGCAGTGCAATGACAGCATCTTCTCACTCAGCACCTGCAGAGTGAAACCCAGCCCCACAGCCAGGTCCAGGTTGGCTCACGGGGAGCCAGGGCAGATTTGCATCTCTGAGCAGAGCTGTTGTGGCTTCCCTGTGTTGGATGCACCCACTACTCACAGAGGAATCCCTGCACGTGCCAGGTTCCTGAGAGAAAGCCCAGACATGTGAAATATGAAAATGATCACAGCTTGGATGGGGGATGCCAAAGGGAGCTGAGAAATCCTGGGTGTTCGCCAGCCAGTAACTTACCACTCACAAGATGAACAATTATCCAAAGACAAATCAGTGTCATGCAATCCCTAGGAAGGCATCAGGCTGCCATTCCTGCACTGGATAAACACCACCTACATTGTTTCTCCAGGATGGCAATAGTGTCTCCATTTCTACCACTTCACTAGGAAATCTCTAGGATCTCCTTGGGGCTGCCTAACCATCTCTTCAGGGTCAGAAAGGCTGGGGTGAGGATTTTAATTCTCACCACACTGCTTTTCTGCAGTGTGTGTATCCCCACTGGCCCCACAACCTTGGGCATCGGCCCAGGTGACAGCCCGAAGCCTCACACCCAGGCTGTGCCTCGAGGAGCCTTTTCCCTCATAACATTCCTGAACAGATGTGACCTCTCTGCTCCTGCCTTGCAGCCAAAATTTTTGTCCAGCCTCTCACTTCATATCTCATAACCACTGCAGGGAAAGTGCTCCCCTCTGGTCTGAATAAATGCAGCCTGGCTGCACTC
Organism: Corvus kubaryi; assembly: GCF_017639235.1. Classification (NCBI taxonomy): domain Eukaryota; kingdom Metazoa; phylum Chordata; class Aves; order Passeriformes; family Corvidae; genus Corvus; species Corvus kubaryi. The sequence goes on along the minus strand of NW_024582065.1, from coordinate 4,047,706 downwards.
ACACATCTTTCCAGGATACAGAGATCCCTTTCCCAGCCCAGTGCTGTCAATGTGTCATCACTGCAGAGTCCCCCCACTCCAGTGGCATTCTTTCTCTGCCACTTCAAACACACGCTGCACATACTTGTTTTCACAGTCCATCTTCACCCACCCTCGCCCTCATCTGCCGCTCAGCCTGGAAAGGTTGGTTCTCACCTTCAGCTGGCTCCTGGTGCCAGTCTTTCCTCACCCACTTCTTCCGTCCTCAAACAAATTATTGTTGTGTTTATCCCATTCTGTTCCTTGTGCTCTCTGTAACATCTACAAGCCTATCTCAGCCTACTCCTTCAAAATGCTTCCTAAATCAAACTCACCATTGTGATGTCTAAAAAACCCATGGCAATCACAAATAATTTTATTATTTCCCTACATTCCTGTCTCTTTTACACATTTCTGGCTTTATACTTGGATGGGAAGCACTTTGACACAGTGTTTGAATTTCATTATGTGTGTGCAAGACCCAGCATACACAGGGCCCAGTCCAAGCTTGTCACCTTTGGTCATCACTTGCTCTTGGACTTGATGATCTTGAAGATCTTTTCCAACCTAAATGCTTTTATAATTTCTATTATTTCTATTTGTGTGAAGTTTTGTAGAAATAGAGTTTATGGCTTGTAAGAAGGACTACAGAAATTACTTGAGTCTGACAACATGTGCTCAGGATAAATCAGCCATCAGTCACTCACTGCTGCCGATGCTGTTCCTGAGCTCTGCAGTGACTGCATCACCTTGTCCTGTGGTTCCCAGCCCTGGCTGGTGCTGTATCCTCTATCCACACCATAACCACACTAGGAGGGAATTTGGCTGCCCACTGTCGCTGTTGTACCAAGAACGGTGAAAAACGACACGAGTCTCATTTCGGGTTAAGTGGCCAAAAGGCTGTATTTAATTATATAAATCAGCTTATATAGCTTTGTTCGCAAGAGCAGCATAACATCATTGGTTGCTGGACCATCCACCTCCCAGAGTGATTGGCGGAATGCCCTGACACCCAATTCCAAAATATTTTTCCCAGTGTGGAAAACAAAGACACAAACAGCCTGCACCTGTGAAATAGTTTACAAAATCTCAAACTGTTTCCCATCTAGTTTGTGTGAGAAAGGAGACTTTCACAGGTGGCTGTAGAAAGCTAGAAAATTTCTCTGCTAGCTTTTTAGTATACACAATTCCCCCTTTTTGTTTTAAAGACCAAATGTTTCTAATCCTCTGCGGGGCCTCTTGAAGCAAAGGGAACAAACACAGCATAAGGGATCCATTTGGTAATGGCTGTTACCAAGCTGAATCCAAATCAGATACTACCTTAAGGTGGGCAGAGAGCATTTCAGCAATTCTGACATAACTTTTCCCATTATGACTCTAGGATTAACCCTGAAGCATAAAGTGATGTCAGAAGTTTTCCTCAGTTCCCTCTGTTCTGTAACTGGTCAGAAGTATGGTTCTGGTTCCTTCCACCAGCACTCTAGAGTCCAAGATCCTTTTTCTTTTTCCCTGGGGAATATTTTTCTTCCTTTTCCCTTTTCCTTTTCCTTTTCCAGCTCGAAGCTGCTTTTTCTTCTTTTCTCTCATTTTCTTCAGGGAGTCCAAGCTCTGAGTCGTCACACAGGGGGCACCAGACATTAATTTTCTCTGTTTCTAAATTTTGAGTTCTTTTACTCAGAATTTGGATTACAATGCAGGAGATACCAGGCTTTTCTTCTTTACTGATGTTTATTATTTCTTATCTTTAGCACAGCTGCACAAGGTGTGCTTTCTAGTTGGCAGGGTGGAAAATGGCCGTGAGTTTTAACTTTCAAGGCTTTTTAAAGTCTAAATTAACCAATTATGAAATACCAAGTAATATGTTTTTACTTACAACCCAATTATTAACATTTCATGTCCTGCAGTGCAGAACTTTTGGCCCAATGACAGAGCACTCAGATTTGTGAAGAAGAAGGGGAAAGAAGACTTTCACAGGCGGCTGTAGAAAGCTAGAAAATGTCTCTGCTAGCTTTTTACTATCCACAGCCTACCTGTATAAACACCCCCTCCCCCCAGACCTCTGTCTGCTCTGAGCTGGACCTTTGCAAGAGAGAGCCTTTCTCAGAGTGTTATTTCTCATTCAAGACAGCAAACATTGCAGTGTGACAGCTCTGTCACTCCAGCCACCTGGTGTCTTGCATCCAAGATGGAACCAAGCTGGTGAGCCAGGCTCTGCTTCCTCCTTGAGTGCACTGCCCTAAAATAACAGGTCTGGGCTGGCAGCAAAGGGGAGGGAAAATAATAACTCACCTCCTCTGTCATTTGGAGGGATCCCCACTGATCCCATGTCCATTGGCTTCCCTGCAGGAAATCACACGGCATTTAAGGCCTTTGGTCTGGGCTCTCGCTGTAAACTTAATCCATGTAAAACATTTCCTGGGCTCCCAGCGCCTGGAGGCCTTTCAGAGGCTCCCTAAGGGAATGCAGGGAATAACTGCAACAGACAGAGAGCAGGTAAACATCAGACTTACTGAAAGCAGCTGGAAAGGCTGCCAAGGGAATGTGAGTGTGGCTCCTTGCTGGGATGGATCCTGGCTGGATGCTGGGCACCCACCAAAGTTGCTCCATCACTCCCCTCCTCAGCTGGACAGGGAGAGAAAATATAAAGAAAGGCTTGTGGGTTGGATAAGGGGTGGGGAGTGATCACTCAGCACTTACTCTTACAGGGAAGCCAGACCTGACTTGGGGAAATCAGTTTAATTTATTACCAATCAAATCAGAGTGGGATAATGAGAAATAAAAACTAAATATTAAACATCTTCCCCCCACTTCTCCCTTCTTTCCAGGCTTAACTTCACTCAGATTTTCTTTCCTTCTTCCTGTCTGTGGTGTGGGGGGACACGAGTGGGGAATCTGTCAGTTCATCACACATTGTCTCCATTGTTCCTCCTCAGGGCTCCTTACTCTTTCCTGCTGCAGTGTGGGATCCCTCTCACAGGAGACAGTCCTCTGTGAACTTGGGGTCTGCAGAGTTGTTGCTCTCACATATTCTCACCATTCCCTTTAGCAGTTGTTACCCTGGAGCAACTTTTCCCCCTTTTTAAACCATTTATCCCAGAGGTGCTGCCACTGCCCCTGATGTGCTCAGCCTTGGCCAGCAGTGGGTTCATACTGGAACCACTGGCACTGGCTCCACTGGACATGGGTCAAGCTTCTGGCAGCTTCTCCCAGAAGCCACCCTGTAGCCCCTCTGCTCCCAAAGCCTTTCCATGCAAACCCAGTCCAGGGCACAACTAAACCAGGAAGCAAAACACACAGCAATCTGTATTTGAACAATGTCCAGTGAGCATTGCCCTGGCACACATTGTCCATTCGTGCTCAGGAGTCACAGCCAGGGTGAGGTAATGCCAAAAAGCGAATTTAAAATGAAAGCTGCCACCTGTGAAATCAAAATTACCATGTTCTTTATGGACACAACATTAAAATGGATTTTGTGTGAGGAGCTGGGAATGGTTGTTCATCGATCTTTGCATCCCTGGTCTGCCCTGGGGTTTGCATTCCTCAGCTGGATTTCAATTCCCATCACACACCATGCTCCTTCCTTGGATCAGGTGACTGTTGGAGTAACATCTGATTTAAAATTACTTTTTGAAAGGCTGGAGTTTCCCAAGGTATGGAAATCCTTATTTGAAACAAACCGTTATTATTTAGTCTGTAGTTTTAGTTCTGAAAGGAACTGGTATAGAGACGGATTTTATGCATTGATAGACAAGGAATGGAGCATAGCTTTCATTCTGGAGGTAGAAAAAGTATACATTGTTTATCCAGTGTATAAATAAGATATTAACAACTCCCCAGGAAATCACTGGACTTAATGCAGTTACGAGCGAACAGCAGGAAATAGTGAATTCCCTCCTGTCCCTAGAAAACAAGGTTTGGGATACATTTGAATGCCACAAAAGCACAGCAGTATATTTTAAGATACCTGTAGAGCCTTCTGAATTTTTGCCCTGCAGTTGCAACCTGTAACCTTCCTGGTGTGTTTGTTGGTGTCTGTAACCAGATCCTGAATACGTTATTCCCCTTTATTTGGTTGCAGCTGCAATCCCAACAGCATCTAAATTGGATCCCAAGAGTACAAAATATTGTTTGTTCCTAGAAGTACACCGGGTCTGGCCAGCCCTAGTGGATATCCATGTGGATGCCACATACATAGTGTCTGAAGCAGTTTTTAGGAACAGTTGGAATGTATTTCATAGAGGAATAACACAGCTCTCTGAGAGATGGGGACAGTCCACGTAAGTACTCAGTGTTCAAAAATTAATGAATGCCATTGATTGAGTTTATCCTAGTAAATGAAAGAAAAAATTTGCAATTTTTGGGACAGAAAAGGTACATTTCCTCACATGTACATTACCATCTGGCATGGAGATGTATTAATATCTTGCAGTATTTAGGTCATAAATCAAATCTAAGACCTTATTGCACATTCAGAGAAAATTACTTTCTAGTGACATATGCCATAACCTTCAACTTCTATAAATTAATAAAATTCTAGCAAATCTACTCAAATTCAGATATTTTGCACCAACATTTTATTTTTATGGATGCTGTTAACTACTTGTAATGGTGGAGGTCTTAGGTCAAGGCAGAGAGTTTATTGCAAAGCTAAAGGAAATTACCTTCCAGCAACCCAGGGTGTGAACTTCAACTCCCACCAGAGGAGTTCAGATCTTGCTGGCTGTTGATGCCACAAGACACCAAAATTATAGGCTGAGGCCGCTTAAAGGATTTTTAGAAGGAACATGGTCATAGCTGGCTACACAATTCAAGCCTGTTGAATTGTGTGGATTTAACCCACACCTTGCCACAACACACTGGTTACAATTCCTGCTGTTAACAGTCTCTTTGTGACTTCAGAATTCATCGTGCAAAAATGAGAATATGTGAGCAATTTGTCTTTCAACAGCAGACACATTTTTATGCAGCTGAGTAATAAACTACTTAGAAGGGGGAGGGGGAATCTCGCTTTACAGTGTCTTGGTTAAGTTATACTTTTTAAATTTAAGTCTTATGTGCTAATTTTTTGTAAAAGCCATATTTGTCTGAGTCAAATTTCTCTGTTACAGTTGTGCAAAAAAGCACTGAAATCTGCTGCTTTCAAGCTAAGCTGTCAGGATTTAGGTCTGTTAGCTACAAGCATAAAATTCCAGACAGAAGATTCCACATGATGTAACTCTGGCTCCTTGCCCATGCCTGCAGCTCACTCCCCAGCCCATACCTTTTGATTAATTACCATGTTTGATTTACCTCTTACCTCTCTTAAGAGCGCAAAGCTCTTAATCCATCCCGTTTTGTACCAGTCCTTCTGCCTGGGCCATCTGCCCTTGGGTTTGCTGCTGCTCTCACAAGTCCCCCCCTTCCTGCCCAGACTTTCCCTTACCTCAGTATCTTCATCCCTACTCTGCTCCTTCCATCTCTGCCCTGTTCCCTGGGGAACCCGAGGTAAGGACTGTTTTTGACTTCCCATTCCACATCAAAAAGTTTATGAAATCCAAATGGTGCTAATCTGAATCTCTCCCCTCCTCTTTCAGTGATTCCCCAACAACATTCCTGCTTTGGTCACCATGTCATATATTTGCATTTTCCTCCCAGGCTCCTGGATTCTTTTTTTTCCCTTCAGTCTGAAGTTCACATGAAAACCATTTTATACAAAGATTTAGCATCTCTTTTCCTCTCTTTCTTTTCCACAGCTCCTTCCAGCAGATAAAAGACCAAGATGAAGTGGCTGGAATTTGAGGTTGTCAGTGTTAATGCCCCAAATTAGAGGCTCGGTTTTAACAATAAGAGCAATTAGTCATCAGAGCAGGTTCCTAAGAGGTACAGTGAGTTAGCCTCTTTTGTGGAGCTCACTGACTTTACCAAAGGCTGTACTTTTGAATTAAAATCATGAGTTCTGCTTCAAGAATCACTGGGTGAGCTCCTGTGTTTGTGTTTTGCAGCACGAAGGCTGCAATCATCCTAATGGCCTTCTTTGGCCTGGGAGCATTTCAAGTTCACCTTCAAGGCTTTTTGTCTCTTTTCTCCTGCCCAACTTCATCTGGCTTTTCCTCCTCTGCTCTTTCCATGTCCTGTGTACTGTTGGCTTCTCCCAAGCACTTTTCGATGCGGATTTTTTTTTCAGTGGATTCCTGCATGGAGATTTTGACATCTGACTTCTTTTGGAATGAGTTCATAGATGTCCAGGATCACAAAGCAACTCAGATTACATCCCTTTGGACACAACATTGGCAATAAAATGGACAACATAGAAGATGTCTGTTCACCTCCTGATTTTCGATGTCTCTGCTACTGGTCCTAACCCAGGTCAGAGAGAGGAGAGAGGATTCCAAGGACTCCCAGTCTGAGAAATTCATGCATGAAAAGAAGAAAGAAGAACTGCTTAGGATGGTCTGGGAAGAACAGCAATAATTCATGTGCTCTTCCCTGGCATTTTTATTAATAGCTTCTAGAGACAGGATAGTGACCTTGATGGTCTTCTCCTCTGACTGGGTCTGGCATTTACAGGTCAGGAAGATGGGAGGGTGCAATAGCAAAATGATCCATGTAAATAATCATAGCCAATTCCACATGATTTAAAAATTATTTACAAAATATATGCATAAATTTCACCCAAAACTTGTGTCTTACTGATGGTTTTGGGTTTTTTACAATGCAGAAAACATTTTGCACATCTCCCATTTGCCTCAGGTTCCTCTAAATAATGATTCTTTTAATTTCTTTTCCTTACAGTGCATTCTGAGCAAATATATTTTCTATTAAACCCGTGGCTGTAACACAAAAGTCAGGGCTCAGGAGGAAACTTTTTGCACATTTCTTTAGCAGGTTGGCAATTTATGTGGCCTGGCCTCTTCCCTTCCCTTCCTCCCTCTCTAACCCTGAACTCCTGGCTTTAAGGACTTCATCCAATCAAAGCATAAAATGTTTAAACAAAACAAAAAAGAAAACTGAAGTTGGATGTCAGGAAAAGATTCCTGTCAGTGAGGTCTGCCAGAGTATAGAATAATCTCCTGTGGGGAGCAGTGGGAGTCCATCACTGGGATAGATTAAAACTAGATGAAACTAAAATCAAAATCAATATCATCATTAAGGGAAGCAGCCTGAAAGGCTGAGGGATGGACAGGAAAATTTGATGCCCCCAGAGTTTAAGAAAATGGATGTGACCTGCTGTCCAGCATTTAACAAGGGGTTTGATCAGAAGGACACTTGGAAGATGGAGGCTTTTGACAGCACCTTCTTTATCATATGTGTGTGTGCTTAGTTTTTGAGTAGTTTTTGCTTTAGGGGAGAAAGGTCTTTGGTGTAGAAACCCCACAATATTTAATATGTTTTTTAAAAAAAGTAAAATTATTATCACTAATAAGGTAATTTATTAACTGGGATTTTCTACAATGAGGAAACAGCTCAACATTCAGCACTGACCACTGGCAATCCCAACAAAGAGACTGCTTGGGGTTGTCTGCTCTTGCTTGCAGAGCAGTTTAGAGGATCTGGACCTTAGTTAGCTTTCAGGGCCTGTTCCTGATATCTTCTGGCTCAAGTATACATATTTAAGGTCAGATTTTTCCAAGCCCAAAACCAAATTGGACCAGATGCACAAGTAGAGTAAAAACAAATAAAGTGTTCTTTTTTTCTGAGCAGGGGGAAGTTTGGCCTTTGGTGTGGGCATCGGCTCACTGCTCTGCTTCCATATTTTCACATCCTTGGAAGGAATTATCTCCTAGCAGGGTATTTGGGGAGAAGCAGAGTGCTCCCATTTTACCAGATGCAGCAACTCCCAGAAACGAGCAGCAGGTCAGAACCCAAAGGCCTGGTAGCACTACAAATATTGCTGCTGAATGTTTTTCATGAAGAAATTTTCCAATTACTGCACTCATGCAAACTAAAGATGCTTTATACCAGATCCCCTTAACAGGAGAGGGGGTTTCCACTAGGAAATATCCATTGACAGACCCAGCTTCAAAAAACAAACCAAAAACCCGCTCCCCAATGGGAATAACACTCTGGTCTTCTCCTATACAACCAGAGCCCTGTTCTTTTGGTCATAATCCTTTCAAACAAAAACAGCTGTGGAAAAAACTCCTCCAAGCTATTAGAAATGCACCACTTCATTTCTCCGGCAGTATTCTCCTGCCACCAATAATTCCTGGTGCTCCCCATGTAGCTCCTTGCAGTTTCCCACCTTTCTTCTCATGCACTGGCTCCTGACAGCCTGGATAAAGGATAGCAGAGAATGTGTGTTAGCTGCAAAATAAAGCCATGTTTTATTGTTCTGACCTCTGTAATGCCAGATGTAAATCAGCCAATTGCCTTTATTAATGATTTGTAGACAGTAGTGTTTGAGCAGAACAGTTTTGTTTTATCCTAGGGAAAAAAATTAAGAAGAATCCTGGCTCCCAGAGATTGATTCCAGCTGTAAGGAATCATTAGGTATTTGGTACTTCTGGAGGTGTTGGGCTGTGGGCCCATGTTGGATAATCCCTCAATCCCTAAATCATTTCACTGTAAACATAATCTGTGAGTAACGAAGTCGGTGTTGGGTATCTGCCAGCATCCTGGGATGGAGCTTGTCAAACGATTTCTCCAATTGCCTTTGGATGTAAATGGCTTGAAATCCTGAGTGCTTGGCAGGGCTGGGGATGCTGAATCAGCAGTGGAAAAGCCACCTGCACCTGTTCTGTCCCTGAAATTGTTCTGCTTCCACCTGGGAAGTGATGAAATCCCTGCTGGGATCACACAAGAGTCCAAGGAGCTTGGAACAGAGCTCACCCTCTGCCTGAGTCATCTTCTCCCAAAACCAGAAAAATACTCCATCCTAATTCCAGTGGCTGCCTTTGTCTTGGGAGCTGTTTGCTTCCTTGTTATGGATCTTCCTCCAAGACCCAGCCAGGGGTCTGAGCTCATTCTCTGAGAGTTAAAATGCTGCTTTGCTGATATCTTCTCTATCCAAGATACCCTCTGTGATTCCATAACCCCTTGGGGCTGTTCTTTCCAAAGCACTGGACAGAGGGAGACTGCTCCGAGCACATCCTTGGGATGTCTGGGGGGTGCTGGAGAGAGAATGCAGCTTCCCTGGGTTTGTATGGCACAGAGGAAGGAGGTGCTTGGTATTGCACATGGCTTATGCTGAGATTTACTGTGATCTGAAAATATCACAGATCTCTTTTTGAAATATGTTTTATTACTTTTCTGTGTATCCCAGACTAGTCAGGACTTGTCAAAAACATCCTTTACTTATTGGGCATTAGTGAGATTGAGCAGACTATCCATGCAACATGGAATGGCAAGAGAACAGCCCATATTTTTCTCATGAAAGTCTCTTTTAGGGATTATACCAAAGGAGAATTTGGTGCAATGCAGAATGCATGTTTATGGAAGGATTTATAGAAAGGCTGTTTATCTGGGGACACAGATGACAAAGAAGACCAGTCTAGACCTACTTGTTGAAAAATAAAGAGTAGCTTCAGTTCCTTGGGCTGCAGAGGGCTGGCACTGGAGCAGGCAGCAGCCCTGCTTCCCCTTCCCCTCAGCAGGGAGAAAAGAGAATCATGGAGCTGAACAAGGGATCTCAATTTTCTTAGAAGACAGACTGGAAAAGACACCTTTGCTCAGCCTTAGCCACACTCTGTATCAGCCAGAAGCTGCTGAAGGAGACTCAAGATTTTTTGCTGCCTTGAACAGTCTGATAACCAGGCACCTTCCTCCAGATGGTTTTCCAGGTCTGTACGTGCCCACTGGATTCATGTTGGAACTACTCTTTTAACTATTCACTGTTCAGTGGCTCTTTAGCTACATTGCCCCCACCCACCTTGCATTTATCTTGTCTTGACCTCAGGTGACCAAAGCTGTCATGCTGCATTTCTGGTAGAAGGACATTGGGCCTTTGCATAATGGCATCTCCTGATCTCTTGGGGGAATGCTCTGCCTGTACTTCCTGGGATATCACTTGGCATTTCCATGGGCACAACTCCTTGGTGATTCACAGTCCTGCTTTGATCAGCTTGTACACTCAAGTGTTTCCCCTCTTGTGACATTTGCAGAGGATGTGTTCCTAGTCCCAACACATGTACCAGTGGGAATTACAGCACCGCACTCCAGCCCCTCGCTCCAGCCCTTGAGATCATCCAAATCTTCCTCTCTGTAGCACCTGTCTGTGAAATCTCATCTCCCAGCACACAAATGCTTGATCATTGCTGAAAAATTGCAACCCAAGGTCATTCATGAAGAAATCTTTATTAACTTCCCAAGAAAACAACCCCTCTCAATTTTATCCATTATTATCTCTACTTTAACCCCCAGCAGTGAATAGTTTACAAGTCTTATGCTAATTCTCAGCAAAACTAATGAAACTCATATGGCTCTGTCGAAATATTCCACTGAAATCAAGATTGGTTAAATACATTAGTGTGCCTTCCTTTCTTAAAAAAATTCTCAGAGAAATGAGGTTAGTCTGAATCCATCTATCTTTGTAAATGGAGCTGATGAGAATGATTTTGGAATGTCTGGATATCTGCTGACAGGAATGGATCTATTTTCGGTATTTACGTAGTTCATATTGTTGTGGCATGTGAGCACATCATGGCTTGCAAAGTATTCATTTTCTACAGGCTGCTGAAAGAAGTGAGATGAGGCCCATTTCAGGGATGGCAACATTGTAGTGATGGCAACACACTCCGGGCCATGTCGGAAGTATCAGCGACAGAACTAAATCCAGGTCTTTGCTCACATTTCCTGGTGTTTAAATCTTTTGCCTCAGCATTCATCTTCCTTTTAGACTTCTTTCCCTAGGCACCCTTCTATTTTTCTATTGAAGTGAGTTCACCTTCCGGCAGCTAAGCTGGGACTTTGTCCATCCAAGGGAAAAGAATTTCCAAATAAAAACTCTCCTTCCTTCCTTCTTTCCTTCCTTCTTCCTCCCTCCATATTTGCCTTTCCTGCAGCACCTCTGTTCCTGGGTCCTTAAGCCCTTTGCACATGATTTGGCACCCACACCTGAAATGCAGCTTTGGACGCATGGGAGAAAAAAGAGTTTACAGCTATGCCACTGGGATTTTGGGGAGGAACAAGGAAAATGGCAGAAGGAATCAAAGCAGGAAAAATTCAGTTCACCAGATGCCTTCACTGCACTGAAACAGCACAGGAAACTGCATTGCAAGTGAGGGACTTGGGACTGTGTGACACCTTGTCCAAAATCCATGGCTCTCATGTCTCCATTCCTGCCACAAGATCCTGCCACAGCACACTGTGTATTTCAAAAGACGGGAATGTTGCCCTGTCACAACTTTGACCCTGCCCTGGCTGGGGGCTACACCCACCCCTGGGAGAGGCTCCGTGGCTTTATCCCTTTGGCCAGCAGCACGGAGCACCTCTGGTGGCTCCTTATCGATGTCACATCCAGGTCTTTTAATGCTCCCGCTAAAACACACTGATTAAATTATGTCTCTAATTGCTTTCCTCATTGCACAGTCATAAAATTCCTTTCCCTAACAGAGCACTAAACTATTTCAGCCTGCACATCTCCAGCTGAACTTTCTCCAGCAGCTAAAGCAGCTTCCCTGCTGCCTGCTTCCCTCTGCTCTGCTGCAGATCCCCGGCACTGCTCCTGATGCTTCCCCTGATTCCTCCATCCCCATTTTTTGGGGGGAAGTTGGGGGTCGGCCCCCTCCCTCGGGCTGCCCTCCGGTGGCCGCCAGGGAAAAATGCAGTATCAGCTCTCTGCAGGGTGCCGGGGACATCCGGGGGCTATCCCCCTTCCCTCCTGCCCGTGCAGCCTCTGCAGGAGTCTTTTCCCTCTGAAATGGAGATGTTCCTCTGCCCCACAGCTGTCCTTGCCACCTCCATGTGTTGCTCAGCAAGAGGATCTGTGATGCACAGAAGAGTCTCTTACTCTCCCACTCTGCTCCATCACACCCGGGAGTGGAGAGGGGAGGTGGAGAATGTGAGATGCTCTGACAAGATCTGAAATGCAGGAGAAATTAGATGGGTGGTCCTCGTGATAGGGACGTGGTGGCTTCTGTAGAGGCTGAGCTGGGAAAGGACTAAACTGTGATCACAGAGATCATCTCCAAATCCAAATCTCCAAATCTCCAGCTCTAAAGGCTGAGGGGGGAATTGTGTTCACCTTCCAGGCCGGCTAGAGATTCTTGCATGCCCATAGCACAGGAACATTTCACTGCAGGGACAGGCAGTGTGAGGGTGGTGGGTGCTGTCCTCGTGCCTCTTTACCTCCTGTCATCCTCACTCATCCAGCATTGACCATCCCTTGGCAGCATTTCTGCCATAGCTGCTGGCCAAGGAGCCAGCTGGACCTCATTACTGGTGCTGCCAGATCCAAGTCCTGCCTTCTGGGGCTGCTGCAAGTTTCCAGCCAGGACCTCAGGTTGAAGTCATGGCACAGAGCCACCATCTTGATAATGATCCCTGGAAAGAGCCATTCCCCTTCTGCAGCCAAAGCCATCTTCCCCTCAGGCCTCTCTGCTGGAAGCAGGACGGCCATTAACAAGTCCAGCTGAGCAGCCACACAGCTCTGCTCCTCTCTGAACCTCCTGAAGGACACGGCTCTGCAAAAGGACAGGGAGAAACCTGGGGGCCTCAGACATTTTTATGCTCTGCAAAATCTCTTTGGATCATTCCTGGGAAGGGATGCACACAGGTGGTGTCCAGGCTCTCCCTGCTGCTCGGGAGAAGCTCTGTGTGATGCTCTGTCTTATCTCCTCATGGGTGGGAAGGACATGAGCAGTGATGAAGCCACTGTTGTGTGAACTGTGATCTCCACAGGCAGGGGAAGGCCAGTGCATGGAGAGGGCCAAAGATCACACGATGTTACCTAAAATAGCCCTTTTCAGAAGTCAGTGCTACCTCACAGCTTGAAAGAGCTCATGATGTGCAAGCCCAGAACATGTCAGATTGTTCCTGTTGGGCCATTTGTAGCTTTTCTCTGGCACTTCACACTCCATCTGCTCCTGCTGGACCGGCTGCCAAGGGCTGCCTTTGTGTCTTTATAGCCTCAAGACCTGCTCCTTGGAGTAGCCACAGCAGAAAGATGGTGCCAAGGCTTGCAGGAAGGGATAACATGGACCTGGACTAGTGGGAACAACAGGAACCCAGAGCTCTCTGGCAAGGAGGGATGACAGACCACAGAGTTTTTTGCCATCAGAGAACACAATCATTTAGGTGCACTTGACAGGAGAGACAGATCTGGAGAAATCCCAGAGGAGCTCAGTCAGAATCCCAGGGATATTTTAAGACCACATTGGATGTGTCAGAGCACAGGTAACAGGCACTGTTCTTATGGAGATGAGTGTGTGCTGTGACTAAGCCCACCAGGTGCGAAGCTAAATCAGACACTGCTTGAGGCCTGTGTCCCATTTAATCACCATCTTGAGAAACAGGTTGGGCCCAGATCCAGGAAACCTGGTGGACAGGATACAGGAAATCTGTGACCTGCTCCCACCTCAGCCACTGAAGTAGGAGGTGAATGTGGGCACCTCAGTTCTCCATGGTGTGACTCTTCCCTCTGCAACATCTTGGCTATTTATATCAGCAGTTTGGCCCAGGAAATTTCAGCATTGTGCCTGTTTGTGCAGCACCCATCACCAAGCCCTCATAATGTTTTAATTGTGGTATTGTTCTGCTTTGGTTTTTTTTTTTTTTTGTTTTGTTTTGTTTTGGGTTTTTTTTTGTTTGGTTGGTTTTTTTTTTGTTTTGTTTTGTTTTTGTTTTTTGTTTTTTGTTTTTTTTTTTCAATGGTAAAATACTCCTGAAAATACCTGAGAAGTTGCTTTGGGAACATCATCCAGTTAGAGGAGAAAAGGGGGGGTGACACAATCAATTCCCATGGGCGAGGGTGGTGGAAGGATGGCACTGCCATGTTCCAGGATACCAAGGGGAGGAGATCTCCCTTCTTCCCAGGGCAACCATTCCTCTTGCAAGGCATGGGCTGACCCTGCTCTCAGCTCCAGCACTGCACAGGAAGACTATTCCAATGTCTGGGCAGGAGCTGTGAAGATTTCTTGGTGCAGAGCTGCCTTCCCTTCCCAGCAGACCCATCTTATCACCTCAGATTCACTCTGATGTCACTCATTCCACTGAAGTGGCTCCATCCCCAATGCCCAGGACTGGGAACACAGACCCTGTGGATGAAGCCAGCATGTCTGCTGGCAGGGAAGGGCAGCCAGCAGCAAACCAAGGCTGTCTGTGCTCAGCACCACTCCTGAAGATCACTGCTTGGATGGAAGCACAGACCAAGGAAGCTGAGGACCATTCTCCCAGGAAGGCTTCATTTTCATCTGGCAAGTCAGGACCACATTCCCAAGTATGCCCCTTTGAGAAGAAAGCTCCATATCCATCAGTCTGGTTCCTGGCAAGGGACAAATAAGATGTCCCAGCATATCTTCCCAAGAGGGTTCCAAGGCAGGACGCTTGGTTGACCCTTGTTTCTTGTCTGGCGGTGTCCCCTTACCTTGTCTCCTGCACACTGGCATTGTGGTGACTCATTCATGCCTGCTGGCTTCCTGCAGTAATCACCAGCAGAGCTTTCTGTCGTCACAGCTCTTAAGGTAGGCTCATGCTGTGATAAATAAGCTGCTTAGCAGCATGGAAAGAAATGTATTTAAAGTTTAATATCTTTTTTTTAGCCCCTTTTCAAAGGACACTGATTTTGTGATCTGTTTGGGAAGATGCAGTAGATTTTGTGTCTTCCTTTCCAGAGTGGGGAAGAGGCACAAAGAGAGGAAAGAGAAATGAGTATGTGCCTGTACATGTGTCACGGCAGAGCCAGGCTGCCTCCCTGCTTCCTCACCTCCCTGAGCTGTGCAGAAGTGACTGACACCCTCATTATACAGTTTAATTCAGGTTGGCAGCTCCACTTGGCCTTGCGGCTCTGGCTTTATCAGAGCTTTACACCCATGCCCCATCTGTTCCTTCCTTGGGAGCAGGAACAGAATACATGACCTAGCAGCAGGCAGAGAATGCCACCCACATTCCCAGGGGACTCTGCGGTCCCTGCTGTGGGTTTACATGGTCTGTGGGTCTTGGCTTCATGCACTGAGCATCCAGAGGTCCAGAGCAGTGACAGGGGAGCTCACACAGGAATGAGACAGCTCAGCTTTGTGAAGCTGCTGAGATTTCTCTCCATAACCCTGCCAAAGCTCAGCGTTTACCCTCCCACCCCTAAATCTGGCAAGAAGAGGGAAAAATAAAGTAATAAGGTGTTTTTCCCAGCCATTCAACTGTAAAATTCATCCCTCCCATGACACTTTCTGTCCAGGTGCTGCAAGGGCTGCAGCTCACCCTCAAGCAAGGGCTGCAGCTCACTAGGGAGTTTAACCAACACTTAGGTTTCTCCCAGCCTTCCAGAGGCGGATTTAAATAATTTCATGTTAATCCTCCTGACATTTACCCCCTTCCATTGGGAATACTGTCCACTGCCTTGCATTTGTGATGGGCAAACTGAGACATGGGGAAAGGTGGTGCAGATTTAAAACATCAGCAGAGCCGCAAAGGGACATCTGGACCTTCCTCAAGCTAAGTCCTTTGCTTTAATCCCTAGGCTCCATTTGGGATGGAGAACATCTATCCTAAACCAGGATGGTTGGGATTCAAAGGCAGGCATGACAATTCCCAAGCCCCACTACTATGTTTTCTCCCTGATCTGGTCACTCGAGACAGAGGCAAGGAAAGCATCACCGACCAGAGGGTGTGCAGGGTCAAGGAGGCTGTGGTGGGCACACCTCAAAGTCACCTGTGCCTGGCGAGGTGACAGACAGCATTAAGTGAAAGGAGCTGCTGCTGCTGGGAATTATGCTTTCAAATTTTATACCTCCAGAAAAGCTGGCAGACTCCAAAGAAGCTCTCTGTATTCAAAGCCCCATTTACCAGGAACACGTGAGTGATTCCAAAGGCTTGTACTGCTTTGAGTAACAATTTATAACAACAAAAGCCTCATTTAAGACAGGGACCCCGGTGGGAATGTTTCTTTTCAGTTCTCTCTTCTGTGGGTAATTGCAGAAAGATGACATTTAAGTTGTTCTACAAAAGTGGCAAGCAAAAAAAATGAAAGGGGGAAAACCAGAGAGAAAGAGGGTATGGTTGGAAAGGTGAGAAGGAGCAGGATAGAAAGGAGTGGATAGCCTGGCCAGTATTCTCAGAGGGCAGGGAGTTTACAAATAGGAAAGAAAAGGTTTGTTCTGAATAACAATCTCATCTTCCAGCAGGGAGACAACGACTTCGTGTTCTTGGGACACAATGGACACAGGCTGAAGGTGGAAAAGCAAGCCTGGGTATGGAAGCACAGCTCATTCCTTCAACTGACAAGCAGATGTAAAATGTGGGTGGGTGACAGACCCCAGACACTGCTGCTCAGAGGAAAGGATTGTGGTTTGGCCAAAACCAGCAGAGCCCTGGCTGCCTGAATTTCTTAGGACAGGGAGCAGACCGTCTAATCCATGGATACATGGAGCCAAAGAGGCAAAGGAGTGCATAATCAGGGACAGGGAACCTCAAACTTCTTCCAAAATCCTGCTGTAGAATGGAGAAGACAAGAAGACCAAGATACAGTGGGTGGCAGAAACCTCCTCTGTAAATGCTGGAGAAATCCCTCTGGGATGAAAAGCTGCAGCCCTACCTTGTGTGAAGGTGATAAGCCCTCTTCTGTTCTGCAGATTTTCAGAGATTTACTACCTATTAGAGGAGTTTAAATGCATTCAGTGTAATTAAACCCAGGGGGAAACACAAGCCTTTAATATCTCATGTTTTCTAAAACAGGAAAAAAGTCCATCTTCCCCTGCTCCATTCCAGTACTGCCTGTGGTGACAGGCTTGAGGAAGCCACAGCTGGGACTGGCTCAATGCAGTGAGCTGAACAGCTACACGTGTGTGTGTGTGTGTGTGTGTGTGTGTAAAATCATTTTAATGATCCCTATCGGAAGGGCAAGTGGGTGAGGAAAGGGGGAAGCTGACTGGGGCATGTCCCTGGAATGCAGGGATAATTGGCTCTGCAGTGGTAATGGCAAACTGCTGTCAGCCTCTAAAAGAGTGTGCCAGAGATGAAGTGACACCCTGACAGGTCCTACTGCTTGCCTGGCCTGCCCTGCCTCTGCCCAGCAAATGATTGCAGCTTTTCTTCTGACATGCAGGAAACTAAATTGGAGGTAATGATTCTCCTGTGGGGCCTCGAATAGGGATGGTGAGAGGGAGGCTCACAGCTTTGCATCTCACCTGGGACATCTTCTTTTCCCCACACTCTTCCCAACAAGTACATAAGCTTTTCCCATCACAGCACAGACGTGGTTGTGATGAGATGATGCCTTCCAAATTTCCCTTCCCCAATTATCCGTGGCAATTCACCCATGCCAGCTCTGACCACCCAGTGAGTTCTGGGCACAGAAATGGGATGGAGGTGAAAACACCTCAGCATCAGCTGGGAGGGAATTCACAGTCTTTGGTTTTCCTTGTCCTCCTGTGCTGCTTCTCAAACTCTCTTTCACACTCTACTTCCTTGATTTCCATGTATTTGCAATTTTCCTTCCTTTAGAGAAGCAGGGGGCCCATGTTAGCACACAGAGAAAGGGTACAAAATATAAATATATTTGCTATGTAAACAATATAAAGCACTTGTGTAGCTCCTTCTGCAGCAGCCTGGTTGACTCCAGGTCTGCCCTAAAGCTGAGTTTTGTATCCCCGATGGAACATTTGCCATCCAAGAGCAAAATGATTAAAAACTCTGTATGTATCTAAACAGACTCCATTCACTGAATCATGGAAGGGGTTGGGTTGGAAGGAACCTTAAAGTTCATCCAGTTCCACCCCCTGCCATGGACAGAGACACCTTCCACTATCCCAGGCTGCTCCATGCCCCGTTCAACCTGGCCCTGGAGACTTCCAGGGATGGGGCATGCACAGCTTCTCTGACCAACCTGTGCCAGGGCCTCACCACCCTCACAGGGAAGAATTTCTTCCCAATATCCAATCTAAACCTGCTCTTTCTCAGTTCAAAGCCATTCCCCCTTGTCCTGTCACTCCAGGCCCTTGTAAATAGTCTCTCTCCCTCTTTCTTTAGGCTCCCTCAGTTACTGGAAGGCCACAATTAAGTCACCCCAGAGACTTCTCCAGGCTGAACATTCCAACTCTCCCAGCCTTTCCTCCCAGCAGAGCTGTTCCATCCCTCTGATCAGCTTGGTGCCTCCTCTGGACTTGCTCTGTGGTGGGACAAGTGGCTGCAGCCACTCTGACTGCTGAGAATACAACTAACACCAAGCTGTGGTGGTCAGGCACCGAAGTTTAGAGTCTCACTCTGTATTTAGGATGAGAACCCACAATTCCCCCGTTCAGCGGTTTGCACACTTTTGTATGGTTGGTTAATGTTATCCCCTCCCCATTGTATGTATAAGGTCATGTATATTCATTTTCCCTAAGTTAACATGTATTAGTTCTAGAAAGTTCTGTCATACTTGACACCCCATTGGTTCCTTCCCTTAGTCCCGCCTATGTGTTAATCTCATTGGTTCCCTTGCTCTCAACCCCGCCTCCTACCCCATATCCTATTGGCTGTATTCCTTATACCTGCCTTTCTTATCCCCACTACAAAATCCCTGGAAACCCTCTGATCCTTGGCTCTTCATCCCTACCCTTTTACCTGAATAAACCTTCTGTGTGGAACCCATACAAGGAGTCCTTTCTCTCTGCTTCTTTGCCCCCACCTGTGTGCCCTCACACCCTGCTCAGAGATAGCTCCCTCGGGTGAGGAGTTCGTTCCTTTCTGGCTTTTTGGGTGAAGCTGCCGTAAACCAGTCGGGTCACAGCTAGACCTCTGGGCTTCTCTTGGAGCTAGCATGCCATGTGACATTGCTCCATGTCCTTCCTGTGCTGGGGATCCAAGAGCTGGATGCAGTAATTCCTGCTGAAATTATTTAATGCAGCTGGAATATTGTGTCACTGATGGCTGAGTGCTCTGGCCTAAGTTCAGATGAGTTGCTGGGGAATTCTCATCTCCCCTATTTTTCAGTGAAGTCACACTGTTATCATATCAAATGGCTTGTGACTTAAAGTTCCATTGCAATGGTCATATAAAGAATTGCATTTGCTGTGACTGGGAGAAAGGGACATGGAGAGAAAAAATTAAACTTGATGGCTGGAAAGCTTTTACTGCAGTGTGCAACAGCTCCACCTCCTCGTGATATTCAAGCTCATCATATCTAAATAAATATGCTTGGAAATTGTCTGTCTTAAGGGAAAACAGTCATTTCAAGGGTACTGTTGAAAGCAGATGTCAAAGGTAACACCACGGGCATGTAAATTGAATCAGAGCACTTAATTTGCACTGTTTTCTTCAGAGCACTGATGTCATTCCAGAACAATCCCAACCTCCAGCACGCTCATGTCAGATCACATTCTGAGCCCATTTACTTCACAAGGTTATTCCCTTTGACTCCAGTGGATTAACCAGTTTTACATGGCAAGGGAGAGAGGTCAGATGTAGATCTCTTCCACTTACACAGAATTTAATTGATTTTTCGGTTTAAAAGAACTTCTAAAACAGGACATAATGGGAAATACATTTTAATTACTTTACCCCCCCTCGAACACAGCAGAAAGCTCATTGTGCCAGGTGGCCTGAGTGCTGACAGAACAAAACCTCCCCAACTCACAGGCAGTACACCTCAAACAGGAAACAGCTTTCCTCCTAAATGAGTGAGAGAGCTGTTTTACACCCTGAAAACACAGACTTTCAACAAGCTCAGTTGCTTTCATGGATAATCCCTCATTTTTGCTAATCCTTCCTGAGGATCTCTTAGCTCTAACACTGATGGGCAGTGCTAGAAATCCTCTCTTTCTTTGGATAATTGCCCTCTTAGGATACTCCTGATCCACAGTCTGATAAATACCCTGAGACAAAGTGCTGCCCCAGAAGAGCCCATCGCAGGCAGCCACTCTTGCTCTCCCCTCAGTTATCACCCTAATTAGTGCCAGCTGCTCCTCAGCAGCCTCTCAGACCAGGTGGTCTGAGTTTGTCAGACCTTTCTTGGACTCCATTAACGCTTCGTTTGCTACTAAATTTTGGGAAGTTCCTGGAGTCACCGCCAGAAATTTTCCCATGGTTGCTTGCTGTCACAAACCTCTTCGGGGCTCTGGTTTCTTTTCAGCTTAGAATGTGCTTGGAAATTGTGTGGATGCACATTTTCTCATGGGAGCAATCCTTCAGCTTCATCGTTCAGAGCTCAGGGCAGTGACAACCATGGCAAGTCCCTCCTTCCACAGGCACCCTGTGGCTGCCACTCCAAGAGGTAACACCTGCTGGGAGTCACGGCCAATCCTCCACTCCTGCAGGGTTTCCAGGTGCTTTTTTCTCACCAGTTCAGCTGATGAGCTCTGTGCTGAGTTCCTTGTCTGCCTGATGTTTTACTGTGGCAGCTGAAGGCTCTATTCTGTGCTCTGGGATGCACAGAGATGGAGAGGGCCTCCCTTTCCCCCAGGAGCTCACCATTTCCTGCCACGATTCTCCAGATCACACTGCGTGGCAAACTTACCTTTCTTTTTAATGACAATCCAGTAATTGGTGTCACCTGGTCTTTATCTGCCCAAATGTCAGAGGTGCTATGAAATCATGGCTGCTGAGTTGGCACGTTCATGCCCATGTCTTTCCAAAGGCTCTCTTTCAGGCTATTGCCAGCAGAGAGGACTTTCAGGAAGGCTAATTTTGAGAACTTTGGTTGTGTGTTGTTGCCATAGAAGGAAGTCTGAAGTGTCCAAAGCAGTTGCAGTGCTGATATTGGGATATGCCCTCAAAAGCTGTGAACATTTATGCTGTGTTCCCACTGTAAAACAATTTCTTTATGGTGAAAAGTCTATAAAAATCTATAGGAAGTATATAGAAATAGCCTCTAATAGGCTGTTGAGACCATTGGGATGAACCCCTAAACAGAAGTCCAGGTTTGAATCATGACTTTGAAACGGCATCTCCTACCGCTCTACCTTAGTAATTTCTGGCAATCAGAATCTGCTTTTGACCAGAAATTTCACCTTGCACAAAACCCTTCAGTTAAATGACATGTTAAGATGAAAAGACTGGGATTAAAAAAATGCCCGTTTTGAGTGAAAAGCAGGTCTGGTCCAGGTGCACTGGCCTCTTCAAGCAGCTTGTGGTTCCCTGTGTCAGAGTGGTGCCGGTGGCCCATGAAGGACTTTGGACAAGTCCTCCTTGTTGTCATGCACTGATCTCACGCATGGCAGCCCCAGCCAGTGGCTGAGGAGTGGGAATCTCTGCTAATTGGTTACATCTGCCTCTAATGCCTGGCCACCACCTGGCACAGGCTGTGGGCACTGGCAGTGGCACCTTGGCACTGGAGCCCTACAACTGCCATCTGTTGTCTTCCAGAGTCACATTTCCTGGATAAACATGGCCTTCCCCATGGGAAATGTGACTTCTCATCTGTGATGAATGGAATGTAAGCAGCCCCTTCAACATTTCTGGGATCCTCAGGAAGCTGCTGTGCCACTATCAACTGTGAAGCTGTTATTTTATAACGGGCATAATCCTCCTCCTTCCTGCAGCTCATTTCAGAAGAACCTATTCAATTTCCAAAGATTTCACAAGGAATTCTACCTTGCCACCAACGATTCCTGTATTTGAACAGAATCAGAAAAGAAATGAAGTTTTGCTGCTTTGTTTTGGGTTTCCCATTGGACATGCTGAATATTTAATCACAGCTTCACAAAACCACTAATTTTTCTTTGGATTCCTCCCTGAGCTGCTGGGGCTGATCCTGGCTCAGAAACAGATCTCAGGCTGTTCCCAAAGGACTCTCTTGTTTTGTCCAGATTTGGCTGTTCATGCTATGTTGTTGAAAGGCCTCCAGGTGCTCAGAAGAGACACACCTGCACACGTGTACGCACGTATGTGTGGGTAATATACACATATATCCCCTGAGGTTTTACCATAATTCTTTTGTAATGGAAATTTCTTATTGGAGAAAAGAGTTAATAAAACACACATTTTCTTCTGAACTGTTGTTCAGGGAAAGCTGTTTGGCTCCTCTGGGTGCAAAAGAATCCTGGAGTTACATCAGTGATGGGGTTTTTGGAGTTCTCCTGTTTTCTTTTTCTCTTAAAGAATTTTTCCCATGTATGTTGCCAGGGCAACAAATTAACTGTGTGCTTAAGAAAAACAAAAGACCTGGCCACAGGGGGAAGGGTCCATCTGGCTACTCCCTTTCACCTGGGGGTTGGGTACACCCCAGGCAGGCGGGTGTTCTCTGCGTTCGGAGGGAGAGAGGATGCCAACGTTGTGGAGGGAATTCGTCAGCGCTGCAGGCTTCTGCTTTTCAGCTGCCTTCCTGCTACCGTGAGTGGAGCTTGCTTGCTGGAACGGCTGTTGCACAGAGGCCCTAACACCCCACCTTACTAAAAGAGGGACCTTTTCACCATCTGCTCGGGTGCCTCAGGGAGAAACCCTGGGATTCCCAAGGCTGCCTTTCCCTGCCCTGCTGGGAGCCGGGCTGCGGCCACCCTGCCCCCGTCACTGCCTTTGAGCCTTTGCTACACTGTGGCTCTGCACACCCTGCCTGCTGAGACTTCCGGGGGTTCTGCTGCAGCTCTGGAGTTCAATACATCTCGTCTGCCACCCGGGGCTTGTGCTCGTCCCTGCTGTTCCAGCCTGCTGTTCCCGAGGGTCCGGCCGGACACCGGGATCGTCTGCCCAGGGGTTTGTGAAGCCTTTGTTCCATCCCTTCCCAGGATCCCAGGCCGCCAGTGCCGCGCGCTCCCCGAGCTCGCTCCGGAGCGCCCCCTGCAGCCGCGGGGGAACCATCGCACCTGCCCTGCTCACCGGGAGCCGCCAGCGCCCCTGCCGGCTGCGAGCGGAACTGCACCCGAGGGGAAAGGGCCTGACAGCCGAGAAGGCTGGCACTGGGTTTGTGATTGTTCGCTGTTACTGCCAGAGTTATTGCTGTTTGTTTGACTGGTTATACACATATAGAGATATAATAGTAAAGAACTGTTATTCCTATTTCCCATACCTTTGCCTAAAAGCCCCTTGGTTTCAAAGGTGTAATAATTCAGAGGGAAGGGGGTTGCATTTTTCATCTCAAGGGAGGCTCCTGCCTTCCTTGGCAGACACCTGTCTTTCAAACCAAGACAATCAGAATTTTCTAGCAAATTTGTATTTGTGTCTACTGACATCCATAGAAGTCAGTGAGATATTTCCACAGAGTTATTCTAACAAAAGAACAGTGAATAGTTGTGCCACTTGCTCCACAAGGTTGGTTATTTCTTCTAAACTTTGAATAGTGAAGTTCAAAACTTTAGGAGATGAGTCTCATCCAGGGGAAGCTGCATTGTCTGTGCTGACATAACCATTTCTGACAGATTGATTAGTAAATATGACACCAGCACTCATGGCAGCAGGATCACAGGGGAACAGATACATCAGTTAATAAATAATGCTGGTTATAGCTTTTCTCTTAATAAAAAGAGAGAGAGGAATTATTATCCAACCTTTTTAGAAAGAAATTATTTGGGAATGATTACTTGAAAAACCCGGTACCTGCCTGTTTGAAGCAACTTAACCAAAATAAGGCTTATTGCCTTCCTTTCTTTCATATATTTAAAACATTAACAAGTTCAAAACAACAAAAAATCTCTCAGGTAACACTGGGAAATGGAAGTTCTTTACAAGGCTCTGTCACTCTGGGGCTTAAACAGAGTCTGAAGGAGCAGAGAACTCTGAGGGTCTCATATCAAACACTAAAGAGCATGTGCTGGACAAGGCTCCCAGAGTGTTTCCTCTGAACCATCAATTCCCCCAGGGCTGCTGGATTCGTGTGTTGACTCCTCATCATGGAGCCTTCCAGCCTCTCCTTCCAGGCCAGGCTGCCTGTGTAACTGAGGAATCAGGAATTGTTATTACCAGAACCCGGCTTCAGCGCCCCAGGGCTAAACAAGCTCAAATCTGTGTTTTACCAGTCCGAAGAGACATTTCAGGAGTTTCAACCAGCATCACAAATGTGCCAGGTAGGAAGCATGATCTGGGCTGCCCCAGTTGTCAACACAGAGTCTGAGTGCTGCACTGGAGAGGGCAGACTTAGAGTTTTGTGGGGAAAAAAAAAAAGAAACAGAAAAAAAGTATTTTTCCCCTCTTACTGTAAAGATTAAACATTGGGGATTCGGTTTAATACAAAGTATGAGACTATTTGCTATAAGCAATTTTATTAAGGCACCTGAAACAACAGGATATTTAGCTTTTTAACCAATAATTATATGTACAGATGAAAGTCGTGTTGATGTCAGCATGTACTTAATGCCCCTTAGTCCAGTTAGGAAGCTTGTCATGAGCTGATCCTGATTTACATGAATGGGTTTATTTTTCATAAGTGTTCACCAAATAGGTTGGACAAGTAATTTTTTTCAACTTACCAGGTTTTCCTGGTTTTTTTGGACCGTTTGCTGGGAATTCATTATTCATTAGGGCTGGTCAAGTGCAACACATGATGCTTCTGAATGGGGATGTGGGGGAATAAAAGGAAAAAAAAGAAGAATAAGGAATAACAAATTTCCTGGTCTGAATCTTCATGTTGAAGTGGGGGAAATGTTGAAAATTTGAAAGCTTTTTCATAAATTCTCTGCTGCCTGGATGCTCAGGAAAAGAAATAATACGACTTTAAGAATCGTTGTTAACCCAATAGGGCATTTTAATACACTCAGGGTAGATATTCAAAGGCAGTAAGTGCCAAAAAATGCCAATGGACACCCACAAAGCCTTTCAAAGGTGCTTCAGCCAGCAGTGAGCCTGGGGAGCACCACAAACAGATGCTCTCAGGCATCTGAAATTCCTACTTAGTGCTTAGCTGCATCTTCTGGAAAACTGCTCACCCCCACCCAGCAATCTCAGCATGAGACCATGAAAGCATCTCCTGAAATCATTATTTATGGAAGAACAAGCTGCTCACATGTTCCACCTGAAGCACATGCCTTTATCTTGCTGGAGGCTGAAGATGCACCAGGAATTTGTATGTGAGTCCACTGAGGGGAGGAAAAAGCAAGAGAGACAGGGAAGCTGCTGTGATCCTGCCAGGGGGATGCTCAGTGATCTTCAGGTGAAGCGACTCCTTCAAGGTGTCAGTGGAGGAATGGATCTGGTTGGGGCAAAGGGTTTATTTCTTTGTTTTCTAGTGGAAAGTTGGAGCTGAAAAGCTTTTGGCTTGAACAATGTAACAATTAATATAGAAATCACTGTTTTCTATAGAAAACACAGACATACATTCATTTTATTTCCTGAAAACCCCTTTTCACTGAATCTTCTGGAGAAGGTTGGATGGATTTTGTTGCTAGGATTTTGCACTCGGGGAGACAGAATCAAATGAAACTCAGGGTTCACCAGCAAAGCCCAGCTGAGTCATTCCCTTTGGAAAAAACAATCCCCCATAAAACCAATCTTTCCCTCCATAAAGCTCCCAACATCTCTTTGGCCATGAGGTATTTTCTTTCCTTTGCAGGTGGAGGATTTTAGAGCAGGATAGGGGGATTTGCCTTCTGCCCAGTGTCTCCCATGTCCATCTGTCCACCAGGTGCCTCAAAACTGATGGATGAAGGATCTCAATGGATGCAGGATCCTGCCCCCAGCTGGGAGCTTGCTCATTAGGTACAATTTGCATGCTGAACATCAGTATTATAGCTCTAGTGAGGGATTTGTTAAGCTAATTTAGAGTAATGGAGAGGAGACATTAATCACTTTAACACTGGTGCTCCCTGGTATGGCAAGGCTGGGAGTCATCCCCCACCACCTGTAAGTAAGGCACCCCCAATTCTCCCCTTTTCCATGAGTGTTTGCCTCTGGACTGAGAGTTCAGGGTTGTAATAACAGGGCTGCAATACCAAGCCAGGAACTATCAGCAGAGAAAACAAGGCAGCTTCGGAGTGCTTCCAGCAAGGTTAAAGCAAACAGGATTATCTGCTCTGAGTGCTTGGGAATGCTGGTGCTCCCAAAGAAAAGGATGCGGCAGGAGTCCCCCATCCCACTCTGTCCCAGCTGGAGAGAACTGCATTGGGAGCTCCTGATTCATCAGTGATTGATGAAGGGAGTAATGCTGAGGTGGAGGATGCTGCACAAGGCAAGCACTGCCCCTGTCCAGGTGTTTCTCTTCCCTGGGAAGCTCCAAGGTGAGGGCTCTGACAGTGCTCAGTTGACAGATCTGGGCTCAGGCATCTGGAGGAGAAAGTCTCACTTAGGAAGAAAGTTGGAAATACATTCACTTCCAGTTCTATTTTTCCTTTTTTTTTTTTTTTAGTATCGTTCAGCATGAATCTCTTTCATATTCAGCTCCAGAAAAGAAAAATCTACATGCAATTATTCTGCTCAACTAAGTACCAAAAACATTCCCTTTATCAGTTAGAAACCCCGCAACCCTTTTCACATCCATCCTCCATGTTTTGTCACTCTCAGGTATACTTAGCATGCTTTAGGCATATACCCTTTCCAAATAAATGAAGATATAAGTTCATGGCAGCTGCGACATGAATAGAATCCATACTGTAAGCTCAAACAAATGCCGTTATAATTCCTTGTTTATTTAACATTTATGATCATTCTCCTCTCAGACGTTGCCATGCGTGGCACTCTGTATTCCTTCTCCCACACACTTGTTTACAAGTCTAACGTGAGGCTGCCTAGACCTCCTCAGCATGTCTAATTTCCCGTGTATTGTTCCTCAGGCCTCCTCTAATGCCTGGAACAGGCAGGAATGTTTTCAAGTGGAGGCTGTTGTCTCCCATTTCCCATTCCAAGTGTGCCCAAAAAAAAGCTTTGCTGACCTTCACCACCAACCCAGAGCATGGGTGCAGGTTGTTTGCTGTGGAGTTCCTCTAACACAGGCCTTGGAGTCACTGAAAAGCATTAGAAACCCACATTTCATCATTTATAGGTGCAATCCAAAACTCATCTCTTTTTATAGGCCCTGGCTTAATAATTGTGGCTGCAGAATAGCCGCCGGTACTATTCCCAGAATAAGAACCACTGAACTTAAACAAGCAGAATGCAATAAGGGAGAGATGGAAGTAGCCCAGTTTTTATGTACAGAAATGATGCCAGCTTGTAAAAATGTGAATGCTGTAAAATAATGTCTTTAATTATAGACAGAGAAGGAAGGTTTTCAGCAGCAGATGTCTGAAGATAGGCTTTAAAGCACAGGCCTGTCAGTGAACTCTGTGGAAAAGGAAATGAAGAGGACATTTAGGGATGGAATGACAGGGATCATGTCAGCTTTGCTCAGATGGACATGTGCAGGTGTGAGTGTGTAAATCCAGGATGGGGCACTTAATTACAACCATTATAATTGATAGGAGGATTTATAAAGCAGATTAAGAAGAAAGAGCAGGAAGAATGGGCCATGAATGATGCACAGTGGTAATCCTGAGCTCTGCTCTTGCCTTTGACAGTGACAAGGGGACCCAGGGAGCCTAGAGGAGACCTGTGCCAGGTGCTCACCACCTGGTCCAGCCTTCGGCAGTGCAGGTAAGGGCTGTCCCACCACTTTGTTCTGGGCTGCATTTTCTGTTCATGGTGCTGATGTAGGACCTTGCAGGCACCGGCTCTTGCAGATCCCTGGCCAGAAGATGTTCAGTGATGAGCAGCAGGAACCAGCGGGGGTTTTCTGATGGTGGGGTTAGAACATCCGAAAGTATCTTTAGTGAATGAGTGTGTCCTAATTGTCTGTCTCAAGGTATGTGGTGAAATTCCTCCTAAAGACTGATCCTAACAGAGTTTTGTGGCCCTCAGGTGAGTTGGATCTAGGGCTTTCCCAGCTCCCACCCACACCTTAAGGAGAACCCAGCTCAGCTGCTCCTCCTCAGCAGCTCTCAACACACCAACCACTGAAACATTTGGAAAAAAAAGAAAGCAAAAGGGCCAATTACAACCCTGGATGACTTTTTCTCGATTTCATCGGGATTTCTTATCCCACACTAGCAAAGGTATTTTTGTCCAAGGCTTTTCAGTAATTGGAGAGGTGTGGGGAGTTTCACCCACCACTTAAATCAGAACAATTGCCATATTTTAAAAAGATTATTCTATAATGTTGAGTTTCCTCTTTTTTTAATGTTTTATTATAAAATCCCAGAAATAAAGGCTGCAATGGAGTTGCAATAGAATTTACATTAGCATATTTGAGAGTTTTTTGATAATTTTTGCACGCATTAGAATGAAATATTCTGTAAAAATTAAGCATTATATGTAAATGAGTGCAACAAACCTACATTTTGAATAATAATTCATTATCCTCCTCTAACATACGTAAGTGGCTTCCTCTTCTTTTTTAAATAAAAAAAAGGAAATGCACTGTAGACATTAATTCAGCACAGTAGAAGTTTACAGAGAAGATCCACTGAAATTATAATCGAACACATTACTCATTTGCATAAATCCCATAATCCCACCTGTCCAAACCCTCCAGCTATTAATAGGTGATATGAATGTCACTTGATGCTCATTTATAATATTGTCATGTAATATAATACATATTTAGGGAAGATTTTAAGAATCATTTTAATTAACAAAGCACACCATTACCAGCAAGTGTTTATTTGTGTTATAGGAAAAAGACATTGCATTTGGAAACAATTATAACTCCAGAAATGTTGAATTACCCCCTTTGGAAGTGTTGCCTTCCTTTAGTGAGTGTAGTTGATTTCTGCAGGCTGGTTGCATGTAAAAAAAAATGGTTTAAAGGGATGACATGTCTGTGTATCTGCAATGATAATAATCATTCCTGTGCCAGGCTGTGCATGTAGGACTGGAATTTATTCCTCACCCCAGGGCTGGCTGTGGCTGAAAGCTTTATGTCTCCTTTCATAGTTCTTTATGGAGAAACTCAGTTCCTACTCTGTGAGACCAGGATCTTTGGGAGAGTTAAATGCACGTCCAGGACAGAGTGAATCACAGAATCATGCAATATCCTGACTGGGAAGGGACCCACAAGGATCATTGAGTCCAACCCCTGGCCCTGCACAGACCCCCCAACAGCCCCACCCTGGGCATCCCTGGCAGCGCTGTCCAAACGCTCCTGGAGCTCTGGCAGCCTCGGGGCCGTGCCCATTCCCTGGGGAGCCTGGGCAGTGCCCAGCACCCTCTGGGGGAAGAACCTTTCCCTGATATCCCACCTGAACCTCCTCTGACACAAGTGTGACTTACTCCAAACTTTCTGGAATCAAAATGGCTTTTTGGTAGAAATTACACAGAAGGGTTGCATTGTTCAGGTTGATTCTGAATTCATTCCATAGTAGTTTTCCAGTTTATTCCTGCATGAATAAGGGCCTCACTAAATGCTTCACAATTGTGTAGAATCACAGAATGTTTTGTGTTGGAAGGGATCTCAAAGCTCATCTTGTTCCACCCCCTGCCATGGGCAGGGACACCTTCCACTATCCCAGGTTGCTCCAAGCCCTGCCCAACCTGGCCTTGGACACTTCCAGAGATGGGGCATTGTCTTGGGACGACTGTATGATACTGTATTCCCTATTGTCTGCCCTATGCCAGACATGAATCCTGTGCCTTTCTGTGTCTTTAAAATGGGTCCGAGAGAGAGGGAAAAAAAACCCAAACACAAAACCAAGCGGTTTTGTATTCAAGGACACAGATACACACTCCCCTACGTTCCTGCTACTGTGGAGCAGAGGAAATCACCTTCCTGCTTTTCCCAGCTCTTGACTCCTTTTCTCAGGAGAGAGATGGAGAGCTAAACTCCTTTGCTTTTATGCTAGTCTGCTAGCTGAGGCAAGAGAGTTTTTCCCTGGAACTTTGACTTCTTCTTCTTTGTCTTCTTCATCTTCTTCGTTTTTGTCGTCTTCTTCGTTGTCTTCTTCGTCGTCTTCTTCTTCTTCTTCTTCTGGACTGTTCAGCAACACCAGAACGTCGTTGGGAAGCCTTACACACTGGCCCAGAGTGGCCTATGCCAAACTCCAGCTCCGGAGAGGAGAGAGCCACACCCACAAGTATTGTGGTGGTCAACAGCTGGCCTGAAGGCCTCACAATAATAATTAATCCCATTTTATAACTCCCTGTTTTATAACTGAAATAATTAAGACATAACTGAAATTATAGAAGTGCCCTGACCGGTGGGTTGTGTAATCCAACCAGTGTGGAGTGTTGGAGAGCAGGCCCAGGCCGCTGGGAACGCAAGCAGCTCTTGGCTGGTTGGCTGGGTGGCCGCTGGTTCAGCCCATAGGGATCGACCACGCAGACCTTCAACTCTATGTAAGTAAAGGAGGACTCCATAAAGTTGGCTGTTGTGCATGATCCTAGGTGGGTCATGTCGCATTCCTGCCTCCGACATCAAGGCAACACACAAGGACTTTGAATTTTACCAGGTTCTCTCCACAGCGAGAGATTTTATTATTTAGCATTATTCTCTTTTTTTTTCCCGTGTCTGTGTGCACTCTGCTTGTTAAATAAATAGCTTTTTTTTTCATTTTCCTCCGAGGAAAATTCTATCTGAACCTGGTGGGGGAGGGATAGCTGTAACTCGCCTTCTATCAGAGGGCATTCATTTTGGATGTTCCTCCGAATTTGTCTCAAACCGGGACAGGCATCCACAGCTTCTCTGAGCAACCTGTGCCAGGGCCTCACCACCACCACAGGGAAGAATTTCTTCCTAATATCCAGTCTAAACCTACCCTCTGTCAGTGTGATGCCATTCCCCGTGTTCTGTCACTCCAGGCCCTTGTCCAAAGTCCCTCTCCAGCTTCCTTGGAGTCCCTTTAGGGACTGGAAGGCACTATGACATCTCTCCCTAAATCCCAAGCATTGTTATGAATCTTCAAGCTCAGCCTTCCTGTACAGTCTCTCTCCTTGCATCCAGAAGTATTTTTGTCCCACTCAACAGATGACACCAGGACAGAGACCCTTCCTCGTGCCACCAGCTGTCCCCTCTGCCAGGGGCTCTGTTGAGACACCAGAAGCCCACCCAGGATTGCCCACCCAGGATTTTCGCAAAGTCCCTCCTTGCTACTGAATTAACTCCACTGCTGGCAGAGATGCTGTCGTAGGTCCCACCTTGGGGAGCAGTCCTCATATACCAGCTGAGGAGAGCTAGAATTAAATCTATTCCAGCAACAGCAGAGCCATAGAAAAAGAGGAGGCAAAAACCTCATGTATTTTATGTGAGAGGATTTATTAATCCAAATTTGAATTTCTAATGGAAATCTCTTTAAAATTTCAGTTTTTCAAGCATTTCTATCTCTTTCTTTATAAAATTGGTTCTATCCTGCCTAGAGTGCAGAGATGATTGAGGCAGACATAGCTATAGATTTAGTAGTCTCCAGGCTCTGCTTAGGACAGATTTCAGTTTAGATTTTAACTAACTGACATGTCAAGAAAATACTGTGCTTTTCCCCTCCCCGCCTCCTTTTCTCTTTTTCTTCTGAAATATTTCAACAATGCTGAAAAATAAGCACTTTCCACAGGGAAGACAACAAAAAAGCAACGTTTTTTTTTTTTTTTGTCAGAAAAACCTAACCAAATTTGATAGAGATACATCTATTCAGAGGCTCCAGGAAAAAACAAAAACAAAAAAAAGACAAATGGAAGCTCTCCCAGTGTTTGCCTGAGCACCGCTGAGAAAAGAGACTTGTTGATCCTCAGACTTTTTGCTTGCCCGAGGAAAAGAAATAATTAAAAACATTAAGTGAACAAAACACTCTCTGAAAAACAGGGCCAATCTCTTTAGCTGAAAACCCATCTTATCTTTCAAAGTCCTTCAGATGGCAGCTCCAAGGCTCAGGCCACAGTAGGGACCCTTCCAGCAGCAGCGTGTTTTCAACACCCCAATTATTTCGGAATCCCTGCTCCTCCTACTGCAGTCAGTTTTTGTGTGTCACCCTCAGCTTAGGAAAAAGCAGTGTATTAAATGAGACCAACAGTTTGATATGATAAAATCCATCTCAGTTAATGTCCTCCCTCGCTCAGCTGTGGCAGTGCTGTGTGAGGGATGTTACGAGTCACAATCCTCGGGAAGTCACCCCAGGTCACCTGTGGCTTCAGATGCACTTTATCAGATTGATGCCACTTCTCCTTGACACATCCTCCAGCAACTTTCTCAATGTGATGCCTTCATCTGAGTTCCCCACTGGAGATCTCCCACCCCCAGAAGGGCTGGAGGGAAAAATATCCCTGTGCAAGAGTGATCAGAGTGCAACAGCAGTGGAGAAGCCTCAGAGCTTTCTGTGTTTCCAATGAAGTGGCTGAGGAAGCAGTTGCAGTACTTCAGCCTCGTCCCTGCCCGGGTGTCCTGCAGGCTCCCCCTCCTGACTCCCAGGCATGGCTTTGGAAAAAAAGGAAAATTATATTTAAAAAAAGAAAAGAAGAGGAAGAAAGAAATAAAGCAGCAAAACAGAGTATCCCCTAGAGAAGTGGTTTGGCCAGGAGTCAGGCACATGGGCTGTGAGGGGAGAGTGCAGGGATTTTGCTCTCGCAGGTGTTCTGCTGCTCTTGGGGAGCTTTCACACCTGAAAGCAGAGCTTTGGAGCTGACTCCTTCTGCCCTGGCAGCTCTCCCCACCCCTGGGTGCTGTGTCACTGCTCCTGCTCAATGTCTGGGCAGATGTGGCACTGCACTGGGCAGATGTTGGCACCTCCCATATGGAGCTGCCTGGCTGGGTGCACCCCAGCAATGCAGATCCCAGGGGATTCTACAAGTGCATTCTTGTGCATTCCTGTGCCCACCTCCATCATATGCAGAAAATGCAGCTGCTTGGCTCTGGATCTGCCATCCATGCACCCCCACTATCCAGAACAGACCCCCACGCCTCACAGACACCCAGACTGCCCCTCCAACCAGGCACAGGTGCATCCCCAGTGTCCCAAAACCATGGGGAGATGATGGCACTGAGCCCTCCACAACCCCTGTGAGCTCCCTGGCTGTGCTGAGGCTCCCGGCACACGCACAGCTGCCTATAAATAAACACAGCAGCCTCAATGTCAGCTCTCCTCAGCCTCTGGGTTTAAATATAGGCGTTGGCTCTGCTCCAGGAGGAGGTACAAGTGGTTTCAGACTCAAGCAAATTGTTATGAATCCCATTTGCAGTGTGAATATGCTTAGTGAATGTTTCTTTCGCTAATGAGACCAAAATAGCAATTAGCATGAGTCCTAATGCTACAAACCCAGAGGAACGGACACATGTATTTTTATCCTTAGGGTTATTCACCTTGGGCTTCAAATGCAGAGGCCAGTGTGTCTAAACATGTGTGTCACACATCACACCTATAGCTGCACCCTGCTATGTCCCACTTAGGCAGGGTCAGATTGAGATGTCCAGGGGAAAAATATTGGCTTTGAATTCCAGCAGATCCAAGTCCTCATTACTGGTAAATCCCAGCACCTTTTTTTCTCTTCTGGTTTTGTTGTTTTTTTGTCTTGAAGATGATATAGAAGCAGAGTTTTTTCTCCCCCTTTCTTTGCTTGCTGCATTCAGGTTTTGCTATCATGGTTTTCTTTTCTATTTTTTTTAAATCTTCTCTTTTTTTTTCTCCTTTTCCCTACAGTCAACAGAGTGGTTGGTGAATACAAAATTAGTCAATTCAGAGAGGCCAAACATCCCAGGAGAGCAGGAGTGAGAGAGAGAGAAATGATCAGCCCTTGCCAGATAGTCTCTCAACTCCACCATGTATTTTTCCCTTTCTCTGAAAACCACATGAAACAAATGGGAATTATGGGGAATGCAAATTCCCAGTATATTCAGAGACTGGCCACCAGTGATCCTGGTGCCTGTATCATTCCCCTGCTCTGCCCATGCACTGCCACAGTACAGAACATTCCCATCCCAGCTATCTGCCTTTCCTGATGGAACACCTGCAGCAAAAAGGGCATTTTTTACCTTTTCCATATGAACTAACAAGCCTGACCAAACCCCTCTGGGACCAAGCCACACATGCAAATGCCCCTCCTGCTAATTCTGCTCATTTAGGCTTTGTGTAGGTTGTGCTTGTCATGTTAAGGGGGATGTTTTGGCCTGAATTCCATCTGGGATGAGGAGTCGAGGTCACTGCTGGGTTGTGGCCCTGGGGACTGCCAGGCTGTGTCTGTGCAGGGAGGCAGGGCTGCTCTTTGATGCTCCCTGCTCTCCTGGCTGCCACACCAAGCACCTGCTGCAGAGTATTAATGAAAATCATGGGCTTCAGAGCGAGGTTTTATCCTGACCCAGAGCAGGGACACATCTTGAGGCTTCCAGCTGGGATTACACAGTGAAGCCCATCCATGAAAAATTTGGAATGCGGCTGTGGTGAGGCTGCTCTGCAGCTAAGGTGAACTTCTCAGGGCCACTGCTCCTCTGACGAGCCAGGGGATCACAGGATGGTTTGGGCTAGAAGGAATCTTAAAGCTCATCTTGTTCCACCCCCTGCCATGGGCAGGGACAATCTCCACTAGACCAGGCTGCTCAGAGCTCCATCCAGCCTGGCCTTGAACACCCTCCTTAGCTTATTAATATTTACTTAGTCCTTTGAGTCCACTGAGA
This sequence comes from Corvus kubaryi, assembly GCF_017639235.1. Taxonomy (NCBI): domain Eukaryota; kingdom Metazoa; phylum Chordata; class Aves; order Passeriformes; family Corvidae; genus Corvus; species Corvus kubaryi. The sequence continues at coordinate 4,013,157 of NW_024582065.1, read as the reverse complement.
GTCTGAGTTGTAGCCTAAAATATAATTTTAGGCATTTTGCTTGCCCATTCCAAGTTTTGGGAGGAACTGATAATGACTGTTCTGAATAATGGCCTCCATAAAGTGGTCACTCAGCTGGGAAACACCAGGCCTCCTCTGGAATATCCTTTTCCTGTATTACATCCTGTGAGTAGGGGGATGTTGGAGGTTAGGATTTTTCCTTTTTTTTTCTTTCCTTTCTCTCAGGGAATTTTCTCCTATTTGTTGCATAAGAGATGGGAACGACTGATACTTAAGAGAAAAAAGAAGAAGCCAAGCAGTGGGGAAGGGGTGCAGCTGGTTGCAGCCTCTCAGCTGGGAGGCTTTTTCTGGGAAGGGCAGAGATACCGTGAGATTTCGGCTGGCGGGGTCAGGGGCGCGGCTCAGCTCCTCTATCTTGCTCTTGGGGATCAGAGGGGAAAGGTCAAGTTGCTGCTACTGTGCGGAGAATTTGCTGCTACCGCCAGGTTGAGCCCTTTACTGCTTCTTCCCTACCATGGGTGAGCCTTTGCTGGTAGGAGGGGGTGTTGAACTGGGACCTCACTAACACCCGATCTCCCTAGACAGGACCCTCACCATCTACTTGGGTGCCTGAGGGGAATACCCAGGACCCCCCACCCCTTCCCCCCACTCCACGGGAGCCTCTCCAGCTGCTTGCGGGAGCCCGGCTGCCGCTGCCCAGCCCTGCTCTTTGCTGCTGCTGCTGCTGCTGCTTCGGGGTTTTTGCTACACCTCAACTCCACATCCCGTGTCTGCCCGATCCCCCGCGGCTCCTGCTACAGCTGCGGAGTTTCTGCTACACTTTGTTTGCCGCCCTGGCATGTGCTCGCCTCTGCTGTTGCAGCCGCCGCACCGAGGTTGCCGCTGCAGCCTCTTTCGCCATCCGGAGGAGCCCCGGGCCCGGCTGCCGCTGGGGCTTTGTAAAGGAAACGCCTTTTGTGTCTCTGCCGCCCGCGCGCCCGCCATTCCCGTGTGGAGAGAGACGGGCGGCCCCGCGCCACAGCGCCCCCTGCAGGCGGGGGAATCCCCGCGCCCGCCCTGCCCGGCCGGGAGCCGCCAGCGCCCCTGGCGGCCGCGAGCGGAGCTGCAGCGCAGGGGAAAGGGCTGCGGCCGGGAGAGGCTGCGCTGGGCTTGTGCTTCTGTTTGTTGGGGCTGCCGTTGTTGCTGCTGTTTGTTTGTCTTGTTGTATATATATATACTAGTAAAGAACTGTTATTCCTTTTCTCTTATCTTTGCCTGAAAGCACCTTAATTTCAAAGTTCTGATAATTTTTAGGGAAGGGGGTCATATTTTCCATTCCAAGGGAGGTTCTCGCCTTCCTTGGCAGACACCTGTCTTTCAAACTGAGACACGGGAGCAAGGAGCTTTAACCAGAAGAAGTTACCTTCAGGAGCTTCTGCAGAATCTACACTGAGCTTTTGCAATAACCTCTCAAGGTCCACATTCACTGCCAGGGCATCCAGTCCATCGAGTCCCCTCTAAGGCCAAGTCAATAATGTTATTGAATAGCATCAGAAAAGGTTCCTCAGGTGTGCAGAGCTGGGACTTTGATGTGAGAACAGGAAATAAATCCATCCTAAGCAGATCACTTCAGCAGCATGTGTGGAATAACAATACTGGCAGCTGCAGGAGTGTGTAGGTACAAGGCTACCAGATATCCCTGGAAGTCATGGAATGGGGTTTTAGCTGGACTAGTTTCTGGTTACCTGTTGTGCAGACTCACTTGGCCTTGCCAGAGTCCCTGACTTTTCCAGTCACCCCTTCCCTCATATTTCTCCTCTCCCCTTCCAACAGTTCCTAGCCCAGCTATCTCCCAAGAATGGCTGATTTCCAAAGTGCCAGTGAGTGCCTGAAAATTGTGTAATTGCGATATAATTAATGAATTAAAAGAATGAGATGTTTTAAGTGCTTTTGATATGCCAGTCCCTATAATTATTTTCAGAAAACATGTTCATTAACAATCTCAGATGTGGCTCCTGCATCGCAGTGCTTCTTTCTCTGGTGAGGCTGGAGGTGGAGGTGGGAGCAGGGAATGCGCTTTTCGAAATCCCTTGAAAGCTTTGCTTTCTTCCTTGATTTAGAGCAAGTTGGAAGACGAGTGAGAGTCTGCAGAACATCTGACATTTCCCAGCAGATGCAAAGGCAGCAGGATTTGCTAGATCAGGGTCACAGGACCTGTGTCCAAATCCTGGCTCTGCTGTGTGAGTCCCGTGCACAAACTCAGAGGGAGGTGTGTGTTTTAGAGGCAGAGGGTTCATCCCTGCCCCAGACAGCCCTGTGCCATGAATGGAAAGGGCAGTCACTGCTGCTGGAGTAGAAGAGGTTTGCGTAGAGATAATTGGATAATGTTTTTCATTGTAATCTCATGGCTAGAGAGGGAATTGAGAGGTCTCATTTTAACTTGTGGGGAAATATTGGGCATTTCCTCTCCTGGATTTGCTGAGCAGGAGCAAGGAGAGGGGAGGCTCGTTCCAGCTGGAGCACTGGTCAGAGGGAAGCTCTCCTTGGGAGGTTTGCACGATGTGGATTTCCTCAGGATGTGGTGGGGTGTTGTAAGAGCCTGATTTTACTTCCCTGGGTTAAATCAAGAGCAATTCCTTTGATGCCAATGGAGTGGCTGAGATAAGTGAGAGGGGAGCATGGACTGTTTTTGAAAGCACTTAAAACATCTCTTGAGGGTACTTCTGTGAGGGAGCTGCTCCAGGAGGCTGATAGACAGGGCACGGCTCTGCTCAAAGTCCATCCTTCCCAGGATCCCAAATTGTAAATTAACCAAGCCCTGGATGTGGCTGACACATTCCCTGTCTGAAACATTTCAGCAGGCTGCAGGCTCCTGAAATTGTTTTCTGTTAAACTGGGAGAATAAATGGGTGGTTCATTTGGAAGGCTTGAGCAGGCAGCACACAGAGATCAGCCCTGTGTCCAGTTTAGGGAAATGACAAAGGAGGAATTACAGGGTTCTCCCCACACTTTACCAAATCCCTGTGTTTTGACTGCAATAACCTGTTCTTGCTGCAAAGACAACATCTCCCAGCAGAGTGTGTTAAACATCCAGTACTGAGGAGGAAGCTTAAAGAACTACACTGAGGGCACAGGCTAGTGAAGGAAGGTCTTGGCTGGGAAGAAAAAGCACTCACAGGTTGCTGGGGTTGGGTCCTGGTAGGCAGGAGAGCCTTGACATCCTCATTCAGAGAGACCTGCACCCAGAGCACCTCCTCTCCTTGGATGTAGCTTCCAGTATCCTTAAGCCACCAAGGGAAGAGCCAAGATTTGGTGTGATTGTGCTTTTTAAGCTTAATGGGACAGAATTAACTAAAAGGACACAATTACAGCCAGAGCTGCTTCCTGTCACTGTTTCCACATGGGAGAGGGTGGCAGCAGCAGTCCAGCTCTCTGCATCCCAACCTCCAAAAAGATTGTGTTTGGCTTTCCAAGCCTGAGAGCCCAAGGAGGCTGTTCCTGTCCTCTGTGTGAAGGATTAATCAGTCACTTGGTATTGTAGAAAGTAGAGCATTTTAGTGGCATAGGGAGAAAAAGGTTTACTTGTCTTGCAAACCTTTTTTTTACCTTCTCTTATCTCGTCCTCAGACAGAATGAAAAGCCAGAGTTGTGAAAATGTTCACAAAACTGAGCTCTGGAAAAGACAATTTAAATAATTTTGAAATATCATGCTTTGATTTGGGCATTTTCTAAAAAAAACTACTTCAGTTTGTAACAGACAAGTAATTTTAAAGTGGAAATCAGAAAGGTTTTGTTTCAAAGTGAGAAAATGGAAATTTTGGCAATCTTAAAAGGAATAATGTTTCTGCTTCATGTAAAAAAAGTCATGCAAACTGTCTCTTTACTGCAAATATTTTCATTTTTGACAGTTTGCTATTTTTCAACCAAAAAGTGTTATTAGAAACATCTGAAAACAAACACAGAAGGAAAGAACTTTTCTATGGTAGGGAAGACAGGTACATTTCTATGAAGTAAAATGAGTTTCTTGATGTCTGCTGAGTGCTGCTCTTAGACTAAATCGTGAGCAGAGAAAACATGGTTTATGGGGTTTTTATTGTTGCTTTTTTCACCATACCAGGAGGCCGGGTCATATGACTTCTTGCAATATTTCGGCAGTACCTAAATCCAGCAAATACATCCTGAATATAAAATACTTATTAATACATAATGTGCACAGAGACCAGCCTGGAACTGGGCTGCTTTACCCTGGGGAGGAATCAGCTCCACGGTGTCAACCCAGCCATTCACCCTCTGTGCGCTGTAATTGCATTTCCAGCTCTGGTGTCCCTCTACCAGCACTGAGCTGAGTGCAGCACCGGCGATGCCAGCGCGGGGGCCCTGGCAGAGGGGAGCCATCTGGCCATGCTGTCCCCAGTGCCACCACCACCAGCAGGGTGGGAGAGAACTGAGCTCAGCCTGTCTGCAACAGAAGGCAGCATTTGGCGGGGGATCCTGGCTGGATGTCGGCTTTCCTAAAATCTTCTGTCAGCCTGTGAGCCTGCAGTGTGCTGAGCCATGTCCTGAAAAGGCAGGACATCATCTGAGCATTTCAGCACATAGCAGAGAAGGGCAGCCTTTTGGTTTTCTGTTTTCTTTTCTCTCCTGTGATGACTCCGAGTGTTGTGTCCCGGGTAATACCTGCAGGAAGAGCAGCTTGGGGCAAGGGAAATCTGGAGGATAATCCAGAAGAATTTACAGGCAGACGATGTTAAAATATAAAATATCTGCTGCATCTAGTAGCACTTTTGCTTCAAGATTAGCAAGAAAAAGTTGACCATGGTCAGGACATAGAAATCATGGAAGGTTTGGTTGGATGGGACCTTAAAGATCATCCAGTTCAACTCCCCTGCCACTGGCAGGAGTGCCTTCCACTAGAACAGGTTGCTCTTTGGACATCAAAATCTATTCCTTCTTCTGCTACAGGTTCAAAGCATAGCCTTGAAGAAGAATTTTAACCAAGCTGGGACTTGGTTTCCTTATCTGAAGAATATAAATTATAACACTGTGCTTCCTGACACAGTTCTCAGCAAGCACAATTCATTAACTTTCCTGAAATGCTTTTAAATCTCCTGTTTCAGGCACTACACAGGTATTCAAAACAGAGTTCACAGAGCTAGCTGAAACCACTTAAAATGGAATCTAAATGCCATGATTCCAGATTAAGACAAATCAGACTCAGAAAATTTCTGATGACAAGTTTATGGATTTTTCTGCATTTGTGGGGGTTGCAGGAGTCTTAGGAGATATAAAAAAGCAATTTCTTTGACAATCATTCTGAGATTGAAAATTTCACAGCACTTTTGGAATTTAAAATTTCAGCTTCATGTTTCAAAGCTGAGAAAGGATGGAGGAAGAGGTGGAAAACTGAAGAAAAAAGGAAGCGAGTCATATACAACCCCTTTTCCCTGTCCTGACCTCCAGGAAAGCTACTGATACTGAAATTGAGACCCAGAAAATTTCAGTGACAAGGCCTGCCCATGCAAAAGAGTTGAACAGCTGCTTCTGCCCTGGGATCCAGGTGGGAATGACCTGTTCTCCATCCCTGAAGGTGCCAGGGGAAGACATCTCAGCCATAAGTGATCTGAGAGTCCTCTGGTTAATATTGAAGGGGTAGGCAAGCTGTCCTTTTAAAATGTGGACATGTCTGCCTGGCACTGTCTGTTCTCCCTGTGTTCAATAATGTAAATAAAGTCTTTAAGAAGCCCATTACTTTCATCTGCAGTTCTGAGAGAATTGCTCACACTCTCCCTTGGCAGTTCTGTTTGTGCATAATAACAATGCTAATAAAAACCCTCTGGAGAACAACAAACCTAACCAAAAGAAGATAATAATAGCAAGAGCAGTAATAAAATAAAGTTTTGCCTTTATAGATGTTTCCTTCATTTGAAATAATAATAAAAAAAAAACTTGTGAAGACTTTGCTGGCATCAAAGTCTTCTTTGGGCACTTGGGACTTTAATGAGGGACAGGATTTGCCTTTTCAGAGACAGGGATGCAGGGATCAGTCTCCCAGCACTGACAACATGCATGGGCCAGCCAGGGCAAGCTGGTCTTTTTTCTTTCTTTCACACTAATTTCAATCTGCCTTTCAAATTTTGGGAGGTGTTTTTTGTTTTTTTAAAATTGTTTTTCCCCTACACTCTTTAAGATTCTCTTCTCACCTTTCATGCTGGCTCCTTTGTCACCTCATCCAGCTTTCGCCTGCTGGTCACAACTCTTTGATTTTGGCCTTGAGCTGGTCACTTGAAAAAGAAATGTGCTTCCCCACGGTGTGCTTCTCCCAAATAGCCTCTGAAGGGCTGAGCGTGGTGCTCCTGAGCTCCTTGGGATACAATCCTGAAGCATCAGGTGACCTTAGTCAGATGGTGCCTCCTTATTTCTCATCCAGGCTGAGTAGGGCAAAACCAGGCTTTGCTGAATCTTGGTTTAAGCTGAAACTTTCTCTGAAGTTAAGTTTCCTTGCTAAAGTGTTGTTTTGGAAACAGAACCTACTATGGGAAAACTGGGAGAATTTAACCATGTCAAACCAGCTCTTTCAGTGTTTTCACTGTGTCACATTTACGTTAGAGTTTGGGAAAACCTTGCCAATTGGAATTGCATTATTATTATATTATAAATATTACGTACTGTACATTCTTGTTGTTGTTGTTGTTGTTGTTCTTCTTCTTCTTCTTCTTCTTCTTCTTCCTCCTCCTTCTTCATCTCCTCCTTCTACAGTTTTGCTGATTGAAGAATAGAAACAAAGCTTTTTGTGAAAATAATCCATCCATCCAACCTCAGATATGTTATTTACATTTGTGGGGGTTTTTCTTTGGGTTTTTTAATGCCTTAGCTCCACAGAGAATTTTCAAACACTTGTTATTTTCTTGCAATTTGGCACTATGTTGAACTTAAAAGTGTAGATGATCTTGGCAAAGCTGAGTTGTCCCAATCCACCACCAGTGACCTGAAACATTTTCTTGCCACTCTGAGAGGACAAGATTTCTGCTCCCCCAAATGGTGTTTCTTCAGCTCAACACCATTTTCTTGATTGTATCCAGAAAGCTTTACTTTTCCACTGCTGAAACATCACGTTTTTAAAGGAGTTGTTTTAAGGTCAAGTTTGTTCTGTTCCATTTTTCCTGTGTAAATTGAACCACATTCATTGGTCCTCACACTGTTCACTCCCTGTTCACTCAGCTCATCACCTTGGTCCCTCTCCCCTAAGCCAACCTATTTTCCAAGGAAGAAACTTACTCACAAAAATGTGCAATAAAATATTTGTAAGTCTTCGCTTTGATTGAATTCAACAAGTTAGAGAACAACAAGCAAACTCTGTGGCTGGAAGAGACAGTGGGGCAGGTGAGGGCTGCTCCCTTCCAGCTGCTGGGGTGAGCACTCAGCAGAGACAGAGCTAAAGAGGGACCTCCCCATTCCATTTATGGACAGCCTTGGAGTCCAAATACTCATCAAAGATCTGAAAAATTGTTTAGGCAGCATTTCTGTCTTTAAACATTCATTAGAGTCAAGCAAATAAGGTAAAGGAAATAATAAGCCAGGCACAGAGTTCAGGCCCCCTCTCTGTGGGATCCTGCTCTCTGCTGCTTCATCCCTCCCTCCTTCCACCACCTCCCCTATCCCCTGTGCATAACTTCCATCAGGATTATTGGCGGTTTAAGAGAACAGGTTTAGTCTATGATTAGAACAAACCCTGGTTTTCCCCATTGTTCCATTAAACCAAAAAGATAATCCTATCAAAACAAAAGCGTGCCTGAGTAATGTTTCAATTTCCATCCCATTTCCAGCAGAAGAAAATAGAAACATGGAGTTTTGCTTTTCATTTTGTTAAAGTGGGATTTTTTTCTTTGGCTGTGGTAGAAATGATCATTTTGATGATATTGTTGAAGTCACACTCTTTAAACACATGGCTTATGTTGAAACAATGAACAAATAGTATTTGATGTTTTCTGCGATGTTCTCTTTTCATTATAATGGCTTGTCAGTGTTGGAGTTGAAGATGTACATAAAAATCAAACATCACTATGCTTCCTGATAATATTTTAACAATTTTGATCTGGGGGTAATTTTGCATTTGAATTCTGCTGTATAACAAAAACAAGTGTTAAAATTTCAGGAAATCAGCTCTGCCTGCTCTGACCAAGGGGGATGGAGTATTTCCCAGTGATGATGTTTGGACAGTGACTGTGAGGAGAAACCCTTCTTCAACTGATTGAGTAAAAGAGGATTTTTTTTCTATAATTAAAGAGGGTTGGCAGTTTAAGTTTGTGATGATACAAAACTAGAGTTTAACATGAACAAAACCATTTTAGAAATCCAATAAAATTTTATTTAGCAAAAAGAAGATATTTAAGGGGGAGGGACACCAGATTTTTTTTCCAAACAGTTCTCTCTCTGTTTAAATTGGAATGAATAGCAGGGGAAGAGCCCAACATCCATCACTCAGCATTCCTAAAAACACTGATTTAAGAAAACAACTTCTGTCTTGTTTCTTAAATTAAGGTATTAGAACCTGTCTCTCTGCTCATCTCTTCTCCAGGCCAGGATTAAGTTTTGATTTGTCATAAAATTTGACACAAATCTGACATTATTTTGACCAGGCTTTGCACTCAGGAGATTAAATCGTGCAGCTGAAAATGGCAGTGACATCCCTGGCATCGTCTCCTTCCCACTGTTTCTCTGGCTGGTCCCCTCTGTTTCCTGCATCCCTGACACCTCTGTGCTTGTTACTGCTTTCTGGCCAGGTTCATTGAGTGTCCTTGGTCCCTTCCCTCTGCCTGAGGCCCTCTGGTCACCTCCAGAAGGAAGACTTTCCCACTCCCTCCCAGTGATGTGTCCCCATGTCACGGCAGCACCATGCGGATGCCATCCCTGTCCCTTCCATTTCCTCACAAATTGAATTCATCATCAACATATGAATAAATCCCCAAGAGAATAAAAGTTCTTGGAGGTAATTGAATCACACAGGAGTGATGGGGCTTGCTTTTTTTTCTTTCCTTGACTCATTCCCAGCAGAGGTTCAATCAGCATTCATTACTCCCACCTCCCTCCATCTGAAAGCAGCAGAGAAACCGGGGGAAGGAGGACTCTTCGTCTCCTGATTAAATCCTCCAAACATGATGGCCTATCAAGCTCAGTAATTTGGGAGCCAGGAAACATGAGATTTTAATTCAAGGCAGATAAAAAGGCACGACCCGTGGAACCAGCTGAGAAGAACAGAACAACGGAATTGTATCAAGCTTATGGTGCCTTAAAATTTTCTTTTCAAAGGAGAGTTTGATTAAAATATGTTTAAAAATATTTTCAAACCTAGAGGCACTTACAGTGTTGAAACAATTGGCAATCAAAAGAAAATCTTTTGATTTGACATTTTTGCCCTCTTATTTGATTTTATTTCACATTAAGGAAAATATTAGGGGAAAAAACCCTAAAATTGAATTAAAATAATAGCAATATTCCACACATACATGTCACTTGATTAAACATTTAGATTGCAGTGTTCTGACATTCTCAAAATGAAACATTTTTGACATTATGAAATGGAATTTTTCAATAAGCTTGTTTTGATCTTCCTAGATGAAAAATATCCCAGAATCCTATATCAAAACAGTGTTTCGAGAATTTGTTTCTCGGGCTGATTGGAGGGAATGAGATCTGTGCTCTTCGGAGGCCCCGGCAGCTGGCAAGGCGGAGGCTGCCGGGATGCAGAGGCACATCCCATCCCCGTGCCCAGCCCCGGCTCTGATGTGGCACCTGGGGATGTCACGCAGAGGTACAGTCAGGACACGGCAATCCCACGTGCTGACACCGAGCCAGCGCTCCTACGGCACCGCCAGGGCTCTGATGTCCTCAGCTGGGAGCTCACCTGTGACCCGCAGCGCTGAATACACAACACTTGACTGCCGGAGCTAAATTAAAATATTCTGCAGCTGCCGAAGAATCTCGGGCTCGGCAGAGCTTTTCCCCACTAGAGGGAAGTGCATTCCCACTCTGAGGGGTGAGCGGACACTAGAGCACATGCCATGGCTCTGTGCACCCTGTCCACAAGCCAGCACCCTGCTGGGAGTGCTGCTGGAACCCTCGGCTGCCCATCCCGATATCTCTGCCCAGCGTCCACGGCAGCTGAAGGGGAACAGGAGTTCCTGAGAGCCTGTATCCACACCCCGATCCCTTGCTGTGACTACCACACCAGCCCCACTGTTGGCAGATGTTTGTCCAGCCCTGGCACAGCTGCCCAGGGCAGTGGTGAAGTCACCATCCCTGAGGGATTTAAAAGATCTGTCGGGGACATGATTCTTCCAAGCAATTCATGATAGTACAAGGGAAATGGCTTAAAGTTACGTTATAAGAGGTTCAGGTTGGATACTGGCAAAAATTTCTTCACTGAAAGAGTGGTTAAGCATTGGAAGGGGCTGCCCAGGGAAGGGGTGGAGTCACCATCCCTGGAAGTGTTCAGAAAATGAGTAGATGTGGCACTTCATGGTAAGGTTTAGTGGGCATGGCAGTATTCAGTTGAAGATTGGACTTGAGGACCTTGGAGGTCTTTTCCAACATTAATGATCCTGTGATTCTGTGGTTTAGTCATTGACCTGGCAGAGCTGGGTTAATGGTTGGACTCAAAGATCAGAAACGTCTTTTCCAACCTAAATGGTTCGATGATTCTGTGTCCCCTTAGTGGATAAAAACATGGGCCAAACTTGAGCTCTCCAGGGAAAGAAAGGGTTGAGCTGCTTGCTCACTTAAGGACATCTATAAAGCTGTGCTTGAGCTGGTGGAGGTGCATTGAGGATCTGGCCCTGAGCCATTTCAGCACTGTCTGCACTTGGAAAACTGCTCAGCGCACAGACGTGATCCATGCAGATGGGCCGGAACCCACGCATCCCAGGCACTGCAGCCAAGTGCAGGCAGTGACAGTGTGGGGATGTGAGCAAACCAACCCAGGCTGCATGGAATGATGCACATGTGACCAAATCAATGCTGGGCTGGCTGTTTATTCAGCCAGAAAGGCTCACAGATCTTCTGAGCAGACTGGCTTTTAAAACAAAGCTTCTACATGTTAATGCAGATGTAAGGAAAGATGCGTCTCCATGAGCACACAAGTGAGGCAAACACATGGGAGATGCAGATTTAAGTGAGCTGCACAAACCCATGGATATAAACTACCTAACTGCCTGGATAAAACTGGGAATGCTGACATGTGAATATACAGAGAAAGCCAGGCAGCACTTCTGGGTCCTTTGTGGATGTGCTGTATGGATGCACAGGCTGTTGTCTGCAGGAGTTCAGAACCTCCCTCCCCTCACACAACTGAGCTCCAGATGGGAACAACCCTTGGAAAAGGAACAGGCAAAGCCAGTCAAATGTGCTTTTATAAATCCCAGCCTGAGACATCGAGCCTGAAGAAGCAATGAGCAAAGCAGGAGAGAGAGAACACAGCTGGAGAGGGGAAGATGAGGGATCATGGTAAAGAAACCTTCAAATGGTCTGAGGAACCATGTTCCCCCAGGATGCTCAACAGCAAGTGGATATGAGTGTCTCTTCTGGTGACTCTGGAGCTGGGGGATGTGGTGAAGTGTGTCCCTCACACCCTGAGAGAGGAAATCACTCTGTCCTTGCTCCCAAGGAGACTCTATCTCCACATGACTTCATTTCCTGGGAAGGTCAGTGATGCTCATGGATATATTGCACAGAGAATGAGTCCAGCAGTCTCAAGCATGAGGTAGAACACCTTGCTCCTCCACTTTCAGATTAAAACAAACTTCTGAGCAAGTGTGGACATCAAAATTAACCCATTGGTTCCTCCTACTCTTCCCAAGAGTACAAACTTTTGTGGGATTTAACACTTCAGCTGGTTTGGTTTTTTTTCCTGCTGCCTGAAGGGCTGTCATCATTCCTGGGGAAAAACCATTTTTACTTCTGTTTTAGCATTTTGCTGCAAAACCTGATAAAACATATAATTTTCCCCTGGTCCACTCCAACAGCTCTCAAGGAGCAAAATCTTCAGCCAATTTATATTTGTGATACCCTGTGGAAGGTAATAGAGATTTAATGGAGCTACTTTGTGTTAAAGCATCTGGCCCCAAATTCTCCAGGGAAGCCGAGTATCTTGTACCAGATCAAAGGGCCAGGTTGATGTGTGCTGCAAACAGGGAATGGGCAAATTTGTTAAGATGGAAATTGATTTTGCCACCTGCTTTCTCACCTTGAGCATGGCCTAAAACAAGGTCATGGAAGGGTTCCTAAATGGAGTTGTATTACAATAATTAATAAGAATATTATTACTATTACTAGTAGTATTTGTTTTACAGTTTCATGCTTGTTCTTTACGTGTTTCATTCTTTTGCTGCTGAAAGAAAGAAGCAGCAGACTATTATGAGATGATACTGCCTGATGTAATGTTTTAAATGTATCTGACAGCTACAAATAGGAACACTCATAAAGGAAGGCTGTCTGGATACAGTGAAATTTCCAGGGTAATTTTTCCCTGATCTGGATGCAATGCTGAAAACTCAGTTTGGATTTAGGCTGTTCCTCCAACAAGAACATCTTGAATTTTGGTCTTGCCTCAGATACCAAATTGTCTCTCTCTGCTGTATCACTGATGTGGGATCACTGCACAAGTCCAGAAGTGGAACATGTTTTTATCATTTTGTTAATCCCACACAATAATAGCAGACCCCATCTGGGACATGAGGAGTGGCGCTGCTTTGTGGCCCAGAATTTTCCAATTCAGGAACAGGTACTGGAAAATAACTGAGTGTTTTCTTTGGGTACATGTTTGAAAGATAAAAGAACAGTGTTCAACCCTACACATGGGCAACAAAACCTAGGCATGAGTTAATATGTCCAGCTGAGTTTTAAAAGATCAAAAGTAAAATAGAGAATGTATCCTGGAGTATTTAAAGCGACTCATGGACACTTTGAGCAACATGTCTGGAGTAAAAGAGATCCCATCTTAATGTCACCAAGTGTTCTGTAATTTTGTGGTCCAAATCCCCCTTTAGACACCTGAAACATGGCTCATTTCCTCCATCAGATCAGCAGAACAGTTTATGTTTGCCCTGGGGGGGGGGGGGGGTGTTCTCATCAAATTTCTTCTTCCCTGCTTTTTGTCCTTTTGTGGGAGCAGTTGCCTAGCTGCATCCCCTTCGCCCTTTGAACCTGGTTTAAAGGCCTCTCAATAAGTTCCACCAATTCATGTGCTAGAATCCTTTTACCCTTAACAGATAGATGGAGCCCATCAGGCTCCAGCAGGCCAGGTGCTGTGAAAGTTGCCCCATGTACACAGTCATCTGCCTGCTCCTCAAAAGTCTACATTCCAAGGTTACCTATGGAAAAAAGTGTATAAAGCTGACCCACAGGACAGAAAATCTATATATTTTATTGTCCTGACAAGCTCTGTATTGAAGACAACAGGATGAGTACCAGAAATGGCAGAACCAACTCCTGTGCAGGGTTTACAGGCCACCAGCTGAGATTGTGGCAGAGCACAAGGTGTTCTTTCCAAAAACACAGGGAAGTTGCCTTTTCATTAGCTTTGGGGGGTAGAGTTCTGAGGCTGCTGCTACTAGTCAGAAGATTGATCCTGGTTGGCTTCCACCCAGTGAAAACCTTTTATTGTGTCTGTGCTATTACTAGAAACAAAATCAGTAAAAAGCATTTTAGGTTGTATTTTTTTTTCTGATCTGAGTGTCTGGGGGTTTAATTCTTAACTGCTGTGTGACCCTTGGTGTGGTCAAGTCAGCTTTACAAAAGATTTCATGTGGTAAAGAAAAAGAAAATAATGTCTTTAGTGGTTCACAGGAGGGCTTGAAGAATCGAAAAACATTTGGACCACTTATTTCCCTGTTTATTTAACTTCCACATGTATTTTCGAAAATTCTTCCAACCATCCAACCATGTCTGTGAGTCTTAATCCTTCTCCCTAATGTTGAAAATCAGTCTGAAGGGCAAAAAAGGCCCTATGTGGTCCAGGCTCAACTACAACGTGAAGTTTGCCAGCTGGGATCAAGCTGCACAAAGGCTGTGGTTGGGTGAGGACTCAGCTCCTCCTGTGGGGTACCTGAGGCTTTTTTGAACTTCTATTCCCTAATAATTTTTCAAAATGGATGGACAATATCAGCAGAGCAGGTTCTCTTCCTAATTCTCATTATTTTTTCTTCCCTTATCCTTTGGAAATTAGCTTCGTTGCTGGTATTTCAGAACATCTGCATCTGATTCCAGAAGGATTCAGAATGATTGGAAAACACTGAAATGAAGAATGAAATGTTGTTTTAATGAAAAAGAAGACTCTTGGGTAGAAGTTAGAGTCTTATTTTATTTTTTCATTAATCTGAACCAAGATTCTTCCAGCCTTAGATCTCAACCAACATCTTTATCCTAACCAGGAAACCTGTCCCAGTAGATCCCCACTTTAGCAATGCTTCTTACCTAAAGTCTGCCTGAAGTGGAGGAAAAGTGAGTGCATCTGTTTGGGTTTCTTTTTTCCCAGTCCTTTTTGTTTTGTTCTTTTTGTTTACACAGGCCAATGACAAATTTAAGGGATAAAGCAAAGGCCTTGCTGGAACAGCTGTAAACTCCAAGCAGGAAGTCATTCAAAGCCTCCAAAAGCTGGCTGTGCAATGCTGGAGGAGTTAATGATGAAGAACCAAATCCTCAGTTGGAGCAGACTGACAGAGTTGGGTTGAAATCCGTGAGTTTCACTGATTTATAGCAGTTCAGAATGTGGCCTGAAGTGTCTCATTATTCCGCTTTGTTTGCATTTTGAAGTGATCTCTGCTGGTTTCTTAATGGTTTTGTCTCCTATTGATATATTTGTGGGATGCCAGGAGCCAAGCAGGTCTCCAGCAAGCGCAGATGGCGGAGCATGGAAAAGCACTCACTCGGTTTCCTGGGAAAAGCTTTTTCTAAGAATTTTGGAATAGCACTGAGGCTATTCCTATCCCTGCAAAGGTTTCTGTGGGCTGACAGCTGGTGCTGCCAGAAGATCGAGGATCTGAGGTTCCTCCGTGCTCTTCTAAACTTGAGGCAGTTTAATTTTGGAGTGGCTCAAAGACAAACCTGTGTTATAGAGGATATTTAGATTGACCTTCTGACACTACCGAGAATCAAGTGCTGGAAAAAATAGCCCAGGAAGATTGTGGAATCCTGAGAGTTTGAAGGCCAGACTGGGGAACACCCTTTGGGTGTTGCACTATCAGGGCTGAGCCTCCTTTGGACAAGTTGGATTGACTTGAAACACCGGTTGTGTTCCTTTGTGGCATTATAATTCCTAAAACTAAAATTAACCCAGCTTGAAAGATTTCTAAATTTACCAAGAGAAAGAGGGAATAAGCAATGAGTTCTGCATTTACTCTTGGGCAGAGGCAGAGCTTTATCAATCAGCCAAACCAAGAGTCTTTCTTCTGCTGACTATATCACCCAATGTTTCCAGCAGCATCTGGATCTTCTCCAGTCTTCTAAGGGGAAACTGTCAGCAGTGGAAGAGAATATTTTCTTAACACTTAATATAAAAGGGTTTTAGAGGAGGACACATGAGCATTCATCTCTGGTTTTGCCTGAAAATGAGAAACTTAAAAATTGGAGGAAACGACCTTGTTGCAATTAAGCACAGGCAAAATTGCCCACAGCTACTTGCAGCTACTGAGCTGGAGGGCACTCTCTGGAAGCAAGGCTATCAGAGGGAGCAGCTACTTCCAGATACATCCTACTGGAGGTGACTCCTAAGCTGCCAAGATTCATGGAGGAAAGCCATTAAAAAAAAAAAAGAATAATGACAAACTTCTCCCCCTGGAAAGAAAAATAGAAAAAACCCCACAAAAATTGCTTTATTAAAGTCTAAACATTCCTTGGAAATGTGCCAAGTGCACAAATATTTCCATAAGGAAGATTTATGTGATCCAAAGACAAATTTCAAAACGCAGGAGAGGAAGAGAGACAAACAAACGAGCAAGCAAAGCGGCAGAGGCTGATTTAGAAAGCATGTGGTTGCAGAATAGACCTGGAGTGAGGAGAACAAGGCTAAATATCCAGAGCCCAAAGAAGGAATCTGAAAATGAGGGTCCCTCACCCAAAATAACTCTGGGCAATGCTGAAAGGTGTCAGCTTTGCCCCAGATTGGATCAAAAATGTAAATATACTCTGCATTTCATACTTCTCCCTAGCCAGGTAAAAGGATCTGGCTGCTTGTCTTGGGGTGACTTTGTGATGTGTATCCCATATCACTGCCCTATGCCCAGGAACTAATTTTGTGCCTTTCTATGCCTTTAAACTGAGCCTGAGAGGGGGAAGTAAAAACTGAGCAAAACTTCCTCAAAGCAGTTTGCAGCTTGTTCAAGGTCACACAGAGATAGAGGCGGCTTTCTGCGTTCAGCTGAGGCAGGAGAGCGAGAGCGGAGGGAAGCACCCGGGCTTGCTTGCTTTCCAGCCAGTTTTTGGTTTTCTTTTTCTCCAGAGAGAGATGGAGAGTTGAACTTTTGTTTTCCTGGGACTTTGTTTTTTTCCTTTTTTCTCTGCTGGACTGTTTCAACATCAGAATACATTGGGAGGATTTTCCACCGAGGCCTTGGCCCTGGAGGTGGGCCCACCACCCCATCCCAGCTCCAAGGAGGGAGAGGGAGATCTACGGAAGGACTCTGAAATTTTCCCAGATTTTCTCTCTACAGAGAAATCTCTTCATTATTTAGCATTACTATCAGTTTTTTCCCCTGTGTGTTTGTTAAATAAATAGTTTTTATCTCTTTCACTTTCCTTCGAGGAAAACGTTTTTTTCCCGAACCTGGTGGGGGAGGGGTGGTTGTAACCTGCCTTCTCTCAGAGGATCTATTTCTAAATTTGGCCAAACCGGCACACTGCTCTATCTGTTAATTGGATTAGATGATCTCAGAGGTCTTTCCCAACCTAAATAATTCTATGATTCTACTCTTAGCACTTCTCATACCCTGTTTTCCAGGTAGGGCAGCACGTCAGTCTGTGTTATCCACTGTGTCTAGGGTGTCACAGCCCAGCTGTCAGAGTGCTGGAAGGGATTATCATGACCTCAGGCACCTCCCTTAACATGTAGATAACCAGAGGAACCCAAATATCCTCCCCTCTCCAGGGGAAAATGTGGGCCAAGTGCCTTGCTGAAGCCTGTGGGATTTAAAGTCTGTCAAATCAAGAGAGTGACTAGCCAAGATGTGGCACCTGGATGCAGAAAAAAGGGCATGCACCTGAAAAAACCCCAGTAATTTTTCATTTTGATTTTTTTTTTAAATTTGCTAATTCAAGGAGGGCAGGAAGACAAAATTCCCAGGGTGTTACGTCGTGGAGTATGGCTGGAATTTGCTGTTTCTAGTCTGATTTGGTTCAAAGAGAGTTTTGATATCAAAAATTATATGTCTGCATGGTTATATTGTAAAAGGTGGTAGCAAGAAGGGTAGGAAGCAAGAAGAGAATGGGGAGATAAAAGAGAAGTCATTGCAACAGATTGCATTGTACAACATGTTCTGAGTTTTTCCCCCGAATTTTTGGTTCACACTGCCCTTAACATTTAGATTTTCATCTGTTTGCTTCTTTTTGTGAGAGGAAAACCATGTTAGGTGTCTCATAAATGCTTACATGGAGATGTTTCCCATCTGCTTGCAGATGCACCATGCCTGCTTTCTGCAGGAACCTGGCACTTCTCAGCTTTTAAATGAAACTGAGCCCACTCCATTTGCTGGATGGTCACAATCCAAGGAGAAAAATGAACATTTCTCAGTGCTGATGATTCTGTTACAGTGCACTGAGCTCTGACAATATCTCCAAACATCCGCTGCAGGTCTCTTTCTTGAGGAAGGACCCCTTCAATTAAGGCCGAGAATTAAGACAGACAAAGCCATTCAAGACGCACACTCTCATTTCTGCTTTGTGCATAAAGAGAATTATGACTTCCATTTTCTTGGCCACCTTCCAACTAACTCTCCTCCTTCACTGTGTGATATATCCATCTCCTTCTGGTCATGCAGCACCATGGAACTTCTCCATGCACTGCTCAGCGTGGGCCGCCTCCATCCTGGGGTGGTTTCACTCCAGCAGTGGGTGGGCAGCCCCTGTTTGCTGCGTTCCCTGGGACTCTGCTCTTTGCTGGGCAAGGTTAGTCACTGCTTTTGGCACACTCTGAGGTGCTCAGACGTGGAGGGCTCTGCTCTACCCTCTTCTCCACAGGCAACCCAGCCAAAATCCAGCAGTGCCTCCAAACCCTCCAAACCTTCCCAGTTTGCTGCTTGCACAGATCTCATCTGTCTCCTTCTCTTTGGATTCGCCTGCCTCAGAGAGGCTTGTGCATTTTGCAGACAGCGTGGGGGTGGAGGGTGGGGGTGGCAGGGAAGATGAAGAACTTGGTGATATACTGAGTATATAGAACAGTATATAATGTACTGAGTGATGCAACAGCCAGAGAACTAAGTGGATGCTGCTGCCTTGTGATTTAATGCTTGCAAATGGCTTATCTTCTTCTGAAATACTGTTAATTTAATAGACAAACATCCCAGGATAAAGGCTCACCAGAGACACAGCTGATGGGATAAACATCGAGAGATTAAAGACCTGTGGGCAAAGTGTATAATTCTGTTATTAAAATCCCAAAGTGCTCCCTTAAAATTAGACCCTACTAGAGGAACAGGAGTGGAAAAACCTATGCTTAAAAGGGGGAGTGATGGTGTTGAGCACTTCAGAATCATTTGCTAAGCAAAGTTAAAAAGGATAATAGCATGGAGCTTGGTCTTCTGCTTGTTTTCCTCCTACTGTCCCTAACTACCAAAGTGGTATCAAAGAAACCTACTTATTAGCCATGTGTTGAGAACATTTTCCAGAGGCAGCCAGAAACCTATCAGTGACAGCATTTCTATGACCTCCTAATTGTGCCCCACACAATGTGTGGCTGTTAGGCCCAGGAGGCAGCTGCATTTGCAAAGTGAGTCCCAAGTCATTATTTCCCAGCTCAGGAGTGAGCCTGGCATGTGAATGGTGCCTGTTAGGGCTCATTTTTGCAGCGATTGCAGCCGGGATCAGGCACATAGCACACTCACTGCTGCCCAGGCTCTGGCACAGCCTGTACCACTCTGTGCTGTGCTTTGAGATCACATGAAAGGATTTGTCACCACCAAACAGGACAGCCAGTGGAAGCTGAGTCCTAGGGATCCCAATCCTCTGGAAAAATCCAGTATGAACAAGTCCAGCCCTTAATTTGTTGTACAACATCAACTGGTGTCACCAGATTCCCTAAACAATAATCCAAAGTGGTTGGCTTGGGCTTCCCTAGCACTGAGCTCTCTCTCTGAATGCTTCCCGTGATCCCAGAGCATCTTTGCTGATGTGCAGGTCATGGAGACAGCGAGTTTGGTTCTCCTGGATTAGATAAGGTGCTGATCTGAGAGAGGGGAAATGCTCAAGTAACTGCAATGACATCCAGGAGGCGTTAGAGGAGGAGCATTGCAAAGCAAGAGAGGTCTTGTCACATCACCTACAGGGACATTGCTGCTGTTGGCAGCCAAGGCACAAAGCCTGGGGGGAACATGAGCATTGGGGAACCAAAGACAAAGGCAAGGAGAGCCACAGCACCTGGTCTGCTTTCTGCCTGAGGGCCGGGGGTTCTGACTGCTGCCCTTGGAGAAGCATCTCTGGGGGTGTCCTATGGGTACAGGAGGCCAGTAACTGATGAAGATTTAGTTGCTTGTTGTTCTGGTCAGCAGAGGTGGGTACAGGAGAGCTTTTTGACTGGAAGTTTCTCTGGATACAGCTGCTGGTTAGCTGGGCCTTTCACTCTGGAGGAATTGTTAATGCTGTGGTTAAAATTTGGAATTTGTCTTTCAGCACATATTCCAGGTTTTGAACTTTTTTTCCCCCAAAACTCCAACAGTTCCCCGTGACTTATGATGTGAAAATTCTGAAGAAAATACCATTTTATGAACCTCCAACAGTCTTTCCACAACACACACACTTGTTTGATTTTTGTTGTTTGGGGTTTTTTATGTGTATGAGAATTATAATATACATTAAGGGGAAGAAAATTCTATAAGACTGAAAGAAATAAAATATCCTATTATCACAAACTAAATGGCTGCCTTCCATTGAAATTTTACTTAAATCAGTGTTTGTTACTGTAGCAACTTTGATTTTAAGAAATGGATGTTTTCCAGTGGGAGAACATCCCATCAAGATGCCGGCTACTTCTGTGCTCCATGGAAATGAAGCTTGCTTTCCATGCACAGGTATCCTGTGTTTGAATCCCTGAGCGTGCAATTACTTAGGAGCTCCAACAGAATCAGCTTCTTCATGAAACTTGTGAGAACTTAATATTTCTGAGGCTGTTAATCTCTATATCACATTTGATTACAAGTGGTCAATCAGTACAAAAGTTTTTGGATAGGACTGTGTGGTGGAGTAGATGGATAAAGGAATTCTCATTACTTTGTACATTCAAAGAACATGATTTTGTTAGGAAATCAGGCCAATAGTACACCTTTTAAAGGTTAATTTGGCTTTCACTCCACTCAGGATGAGTTTCATGCAAGGACGTTGTGCCAGGATGTTATGCAAGACACAACCAGAGCAGGAATCCCTCCAGGCACATCTTTTGGAGCTGCATTAGGAAGAGAACCCCCAGATTAATACTTGCCAGTGACAGATTACTCCGAAATCAACTGATCATGACAAAATGCACTTTATTCTGTATTAGTCACATACCACTGATAGCAATATTGGAGTCCATAAACATGCTTTTAATAGTCAAATATTCTGTAATGTATGCTGAGTCTCCCAGTAAGTGGAAATTAAATGGACAATTTAGTGTATCATCTCCATGCATAGGCTCAGAAGCATTTCTCCAGCAGATAAACACTGACAGCAAAGCTGTTGTTCAACAGAAAACTACAGCTGCCAGATGTTAAAGGTTTTGGTGTTTGAATGTCTTATCCCAAAGAAAAAGGTTGACATTTGCTGTTGTACTGGCATGTATTCTGGGGTGAGAAAAAAGGAATTCCAAATCTATTCTGAAGGCAAGAAAGGCTGGTGGGTAAAGGAGAGGACATGAAAGGCCTAAGGATCCCTGTTCCAGGCCTGGTTTTGGTCAGTGGAGTGGTTCATCTGATCCTTTTCCTCTTATCCTTGTCTTCTGTGCAGCACCTTACACACTTCTGTATCTGCAGGATGCACCAGCAGCTTGCTCAGGTACCAGCCCTGACATTGAAACCAAGTTCCAGCAAGGGGAAAACCTATTTAACTTTTCTTGGCATGACTCTGTCCATCAGTAGTTGTATGACCTTCCCTCACCTCAGGAGAAGGTTTCTATGTGTTTGCTCTTGTAACTTGTACCAGTCCTGCAAAGAGACACAATAATAAAAAGTATTAAATTGGCTTGGCATGCAAGACAGAGCACCTGTTTGTAACACTGTGGAGCAACAAGGAGTCCCCAGGCAGGTGCAAAGGAGGAATTTTATTTACAAAAAAACCCTGCCTTTTTATGCCATTAGTTGGTTGTTAGTTTACATCGTTTTAAGGCACAACAAACCAAATTTAACCAACCACCACACACCACGGTGCAGGCACGAGGAGTTCATGCAGAACTCCTCACTTCCTCTATTCTGGCTGAGTCATTCTCCCCCAGTCCATTTCTACTTAGGCTGAGTAACAGGCCAGAGCCACGATTTTACCAGGCCTTGCCTTTACAAAGCTTTACCCATTGGTCACACCTGTTAACTCTCTGCTACCACACTGCATTTGCAGAGGAGGTTGTTAAGAAAACAAATTTCTTTTTTGAATTGTAGTCTGAACGAACTTAAACTAGAGTCCTTGAACAGAGTCACTGAACCTCATTGTTCTTTTTTTTTGTTTAAAGACCAAGAAAAGAGACTCTCTTCTCAAGAAAATTTTTAAATAAAAGGAACACCCTGCAATTCTGAAGTTCTCTCAGGTTCCATCATCTTGCAAAAATGCTGTTAAATTCACATAATCACACAGTATTGTAGATAGAGGTCTTGGCGTACCTGTTCACATTGAAATAAATCAGGGGGAAAAACTCTAGATGGGGAAGGAAATGAAAAACAGACCCAGACAACAGTACCTAGAATATCCTTGGACAAACTGCATTCACATCAGGATTCCTGCTCCTGGAGTGGTTGGAATGGGCATTTAAAATGAAACCAGATTAAGGACCTTTGTCAGGTTTCCCCTATTAATGGAATTTCAGTTCCCAGTCCCTTCCTTTCTATCTGTGCTGTGATCTGAGTGTATTATCAAAGCTAGAGCTTCCAGTGGGAAAAAAATCTGCAAAAGAATTCCTGCAGACGCAGTGAGCAAGACATTCTCCTGTGGGGAGAATATTTACAACCCCAAATCAAAATAACTGACTTGAACCATAAAACTCCCCAACTCAAGCTTCACCTTCAACCCTACAAATGGTAAAGGTGGCACATGATGCATTTCCCACTCTCTGACTTTCAGAAAATCCATTTAAGATTCTTTGAATAAATGTCCAAAGAGAGGGCACAGGAGCAACCATTAACTCCTTGTGCACCCTGGTGGCACCTGCACAGGAGGCAGCCTTACCCCAGGTGTTATCAGAGCAGATGATTAAATCCTTCTGATAACCTGCTCTGAAATAAACTCACAAGAGTCTTCCCTCTGTTTGCTCAGACTCTTTTACACAAATCCTCAGTTTATCCATAAAATCACAATGATGAGCTGGAGGTAAAAAAAAAAAAAACAACTGAATTTTTGTGCCTCCCATCTTAATATTTCAGTTTGTCCCTCTGCACAGACTTGCCTTCACGCAGACGAGCCATAAATCTGGCCTGTCACTGTTATGATTATTAGTGGTTAGACCTGATGAATATTGATATGTGGCAAGCGCTCTTTCGACATTAAATACATTTGCCAATTTTCCTCCTCCAAACTCCACCCGTTAATGCTTCATCCAATATGAATCAATATTGGTTTAATAATTAACATGTTTAAACATTTTTTAATGTATATTTCATGATGAGAAGATCTATGTTTATTTTATGATAATAAAATATTTAGAGCCCAGGGAATTTTACTGTGCTGTCATCACAGCATTCATTGGGCCCTTTTCACTCTGCCTGAGGGGGCATCTCTGTCTCCTCTCAGCACAGCCCAGGCTGAAATGGTTCCAGCTCCTTTTGCAGAAGGGCTGTTTATGGGGTCTGAAGATATCTGAAATATGTGGTGGGGCTTGAAGGGAAGGACAGCAGCATGGTTGGAGGGACGGTGCCCACTGTCAGCTCCAAACAGCCACGGAGGCGGATGGGAATCTGACCCGGAGAGACTTGGAACAGATTCAGCTTCAAAAGCAGTTCAGATTCCTGGAAAACATGCACAAAAATGAGGAAGGAAAGAGACGGACTCAGCCTGGCACTGGGAAGGCTTTGAAGAGCCCATGGTGCTCGCTGCATAAGTGGGGGCTCACTCTTCCTCTTGAAGGCAGCGAGTTTGACTTCCCAGGGCTGTTTCTGTACTGAGAAAAGCAATATTAAAACAAGTTCCCTGGAGTGGGAAGGTTTGGTGGGAGTTTAAAATGTCCCTGCATAAGTGAAGGTGTTTTTCTTCAGTGCTTGTGGAGCATGCACAGAGTCTTGGCAGCCTGACAGAGAAGAAAAACACCTGTAGGGTGGAAAAAGCTTAAGAAACAGAGATCTGGGGATTTTGGTTGGCCTAGGAGGTGTCTGGCTCCTCAGATCCTACAGGACCTCACCACCACCTCACTTTGCAGAGGATAAATGCAAAGAGCACAGGCTGCAGATTCATGCCAGTGGCATTCAGGAAATGCTTTGACTTTTGCACTGACTCTTACACAAGGGTGAAATCTGCTCCAGCGTCCCAGGATCACCAGGGAATCAGCGATAATGAAGAAACGGGCTCTGAATTCACTAAAATCCAGGTGAAGGTTTCCTGTGAGACTGTGATTAATGTGATAAGGATGATTATGTTTATTTCCATGTATTTGGTCAGAATTATTTGACTGGTCACGGTCCAGTGGCTCCTGATGTTCCACTGCTGGGCAGCAGAACAAACAACTTGTAGTGCATCTGATCTGATCACATAGAGTACTCTCGCAGATGGGCTGGAAGAGTGCTGCAGGGAGGGCTGCTGATTGCAGGAAAACACTTTCCTTGCAAGATTTGGTGTGGAACATGTTTATTCCAGAAATGGATTTTAAAAAGGGAAGAAAAAAAGTAAAAAAAAGAAGAATGTATCAAAATCATGATGTCTCCTGGGAAGAGAGTTCCCTGTCAAGGTGCATTTCTTGATAGCACATCCAAAAGGTAGAAATGTAATGTGGTTTCACACTTTACTTTTTGAACTCATGTAAACTTCTGGCATTCACAAAAAAAGTAGAGTTTTACAGCTTAACCATGCATTTTGTGAAGCTGTTAGATACTTCATGGAAGAAAAAAAAATCCACCAAGGGCATTAAACTGGAAGATAACACCTCTAACTGTGGCAGTCCCTGAGCTGCTGAGCAGCAGAGGCTGAGAAAGACAAGGAGAGAAATAGTGCCATGTGCTACTCTGTTTGCACAGCTTTTCCTAGTGGCAATTTTTTGGCCATTGAACTTCTAATTCTGGATTAGGTGGACTTTTCCTTTCATCTGACAAAACTTATTTTATTCTTATGAAATAAAACATGAAACAGAGCTGGGGAAAGGCCAGCTGGGGTGTTGCTCCCTAGAATTATCCTGTTGTTTGATTTGAGCTTAAGAACCTTTCTGAAAAAGAGGGAGGAGACGATGAATGCTTGCACATCCTGTTTGACATTAGGGAACTTCCTGTGAGATTTGCAAAATAAATACATTTAAAAGACGGGAAAAAAAATTAGAATACCACCCAAAATCCCTAACAGTTTTTGAATGTTTTAACTTCATTGTGATTATTTTCCACAGCTCTGGTTAGGAGTAGCAATTATATTAATCCTTCTCCTCCAGGTTGTTAATCCTAGTAAAGCAACCTGTTCCTTGGAAGATTGTATGTTGTTAAGGGTCTCCCTGAGAACATTTATTCATGCTTGGGGAGTGCATTCCTAATTCACACACACACTGTTCATTTAGGCTGAAAGGTACCCCTAGGAAGGGGGGCTGTGCTCAAAGCCAAGGTATCACTTAATTCACACTTAAACCCTTCAAATCAGAAGATAAAATGAAATCCAATGGAAAACTCCACTTGTGTGGTTTGGAGACCTCAGCGGAGAAATCAGTGGGGCTTTGGGTGAGAAAGTGAAGATCACTGAAATTAAAATCACTTCCTCTGAATATGATGACTCTGAGCCAGTGTGAGAGAGGCAAGACAGAAGAAGCTCTCATAGCTCTATGAGCTGGGATATTTATGCTCCAGACCTGAGTGCACGGCGTAAATCGGATGAGACAAGTAAATTGCACCCAATGAGCAGTGAAAGCAGGCAGCAGCATCCATGCGGAATCTCAATTTACACCGCAGCTGGGGTCTGGAGGAGCTGCACGAGAGAGCAGGGCTCTGAACCACAATCTGCTTTTTCTTCCCTCTTTTTTTCTCCCAGGTACAGTGGATGTGCTCCAGTGGGACCGGCAGCACAGCACTGTGGGCTGCGAATCCCTCACCCAGGGCCTGCAGATCTGTGTCCCACATCTGAGGCTGGCTTCCACACTGTGCTAATAGCCTAGGAAATATTTACATGGGCCTCATACTCTGACATGGATTGCTGTCATTTCCATGTTAATACTCTGCTGTTCAGCAGCCAGTAACCTTTGTCCTTGTGAAATGCTCCTGTGGCTTTGTCACAGCAGAGCGGCTCGGGCCGAGCCAAGCAGAGTCACTGCCCAGTGCAAATGGCCATCTCTTCCCTGGCTCTTCCTTCTTAACCTTTTGGCAAAAAAAATATCTAAGTTTGGCTGCTCTGAGCCTGTCTAAATCTCTTCATACATGGCTGCTTCCCTGCACCTTGCAGACCCTTCCAGCATCTCCTTCCCAGGAGATGTGTGCCCTGCTGCTACCGGGGCACTCCTACCCTACCTGCCATGGATGAGGGATTCTCTGGGGATGAAGCCAGGAATGGGCTCATGAGGACGAGGGCAGACACAGTGGGATGGTCTGTCTGCACACTAAGGATGGGATTTGAGCAACCTGGCCCAGTGGAAGGTGCCCCTGCCCCTGGCAGTGGGGTTGAAATGAGATGGTCTTTTAAGGTCCCTTCCAATCCAAGCCATTGTGTGATTCTGTGGTTCTGTGATTCGTCTCTTCTTTCTTTCAGCAGCCCAAGCACAGCTCTCCTCAGCCCAGCTAGCTGCCTAAACTCCCATTGGAACTGGGAAAGAGAAACAAGCAATTCCACAGCACAATTCATCTGACTTGTTTTAGATGTCTGCCTTAGAAAGAGATGAATTGAACCCTAGAGGTGACAAGCTCTGTGCTTTGATCACAAGGGGAGGCTCTCCAGCCTGCAGGGACACAGACCTGGGAGCTCCACATACCTGTACAGGGCCAGATAAATCCCAGAGCACATTCCTGGCACTGGTGTAGCCAAGGGACCCTCCACTCTGTGGTGTGGAGCAGCACCCACGGTTGTCCCCTCCCCTGAGCAGCCTCTCCTGTGCCCTAAGAAGTGTGAGGTCCCAGCTCACAGTGCCTCATTTCTCTTGATCATGGCGGTTTGCTATGACAGATATTCCGATCTGTCCCTGTATAAATCTCTTCTGAAAAGCTGTCAGGCCATGTAAGAAAGAAAGATGGAGCTCCTTCTTGCAAAGTGCTGACAGGGTGTTGTCTATACAACAACAGGGCTCAGTGCATGAGCCAGCCACTTCTCTTTCCCCACCTCTTGTCCCCTTCCTCATCTCCTCTTGCCTATGGCTGAAGCATAACAAGGCTTTGTGTTTTGATCTTTTCTTTTAGTCAATCAATAAAATGCTTTTTTTTTCTTCTTGTCATATTTAAATCAGTGCCTGATTCAATTCTGTCCCTGGCAGGTGTTTGTTTATTTTCTCAAATCCCTGACTGCAAAGATATTGTTGCTCGTGGACTTATTTCCAGGGGAGGTTTTATTCAGTGGCAGCAGATGTCTTCCCCTGGAAAGTACTGGTGCAGATATTGAGGGCCAACTGTCCTCGGGTTAGGAGGCATTTTAGACCAGTTCTCTGCTCTTCATAAGTGTCCCCAGCAAGTTCCACTCCCAGATTCTGCTGCAGCTCTTCCCAGGAGTGTCATCACCCACTGGTCTCCTCAGTGCTGATCCAGCTCACTGACCCCTTTACCAGAGCTGTCTGGCATCTGACAACACACTCCTAAAGAAAGAAGCAGGAGAAGCCCAAGAAGAGAGAAAATATTTTTTAAAAAATTGCTCCCTGTGAGGGTGGTGAGGCCCTGGCACAGGGTGCCCACAGAAGCTGTGGCTGCCCCTGGATCCCTGGAAATGCCCAGGTTGGACAGGGCTTGGAGAAGCCTGGGATAGTGGAAGGTGTCCCTGCCCATGGCAGGGGGTGGGCCTGGATGGTCTTTAAGGTCCCTCCCAACCCAAACCATTCTGTGATTCTGTGATTTGATGAAATATATGAACATCAACCACACACACAGAGCATGGAGACACACAAGAATGGGGGGAGTAATGTACAGAATCACAGAATTCTAGAATCATGTACTCACTAGCACACACACCTACATATAAATGCAGGGAGACACTACATGAGCAACCAGGCCATAATTATTTACTGCCAAGTGGTCTTGTAAAGATCCACAGCACCCACAAAGCCTCAGTCTCATCGCCTGCCCACCCATTCAGGCACTAACTCCTTCCCCTGGGGCTTTGTGCTGTGCAGTCTCCAGGAGTGAATGTACCTGCTCTGTCTCCCAGATTTATCACATTCCAGGGCTTTATCCATACTACTTCAATGAGGTTTCAAAGGTTTCTGTGCATGTTTCAATCAGTTCAGGCATGTCAGACAAGTAAGTGCTGTGGAGGTACCTGCAAATTACACCATCTGGCTGCTTCAGTGAGCCAGACAAGAGGCAGACTGCAGGCAAAGGGAGAATCCAGACCTTAAAGGAACGAGGGAAACATAAACCAAACCATTTTCAGGGGAGGAACATTTAAAAATCACTCCAAATAGTCTTGCAGTAAAGGTTTACCCATTTTATTAATCAAAACTGATAAGTGTGAAAGAATTTTCTTTGGAGTGAACTCATTTCACTGGAAGATTGTTTCTAGCTTTGAGTAATGCCAGGGAATGTCCTGTGTGGCAAAATCTGCAGATTCCCAAGTTTGGGCCTCTGGGGGTAAGAAATGCTTCATAACGGGATGGCAGTGGGCTCAGTACAACTGATATAAATACATAACTCCACAGGCAGATAGCAGGCAACTGGACTTTTTCCCCCGGACCCATTTAAAAAGTGTATGGGTTAATTTTTATGCATGAGTCTGCATGAAACAATGACATTTCCAGCTAAAGAATGAGCTGGACAGGCTTTTTGTCTTGTGTACAGCAGTTCTAGTTCTTGTTAGAAACAGAACCTTTCACGCCACCTTTGCAAGGTGGCTTTAAATCAAAACTGGAGGATTATTATGGGAGGAAGGGGTATTTTCAGACAAAGTAGGCCTTTACTTTCAGTAAGTTTAAAAAGAGTGGGAAAAAATAATTTTCTGGTAGAAAAATAAAGAAAACTAGTTAAGCTGGCTCAGATTGGGTTCTCAGACTGGAATGAATGGATAATGCTCTGACTGGGAACAGGGATCAGGGTTAGGATTGAGGGACAGAAAGAGCTGGTGTCACCACGATGCCAACTGTACCCCATCAGGAGGTTGATCAAAGATGCTCCTCTGCTGTGATGCTGATTCACACGTTTCCCTCAGCAGAAAGCTCCTAGTGGGAAGAGCAAGGAGGGGGAATAATAGTGTTTGTTTGTTGAAAGGGAAGCATGTTCCTGTTGACTCAGCCTCCATTAAATGGCTCTCGTTATTGCCCAGGGTGAGCTGCTGGCACCAGCCCTGAACTGTCACCCCACTGCCATCTGGAAAAGGAAGGGAAGAGAAGTAGGGCAGGAGAGCCTGGGCGTCCATCCCTCTTCCCAAACCTCCTCCCTGAGCTTGTCTCGATTTGAAGGAGCAGTGCTGTGCTGGGAGGTGCTGGGAGCCCTGTGGCTGAGCCATAAATTTCACTCAGTCAGAGGGGAAGATTTATGCTCCCAGCCTGGGAATGACGCCCGTAGCATTCGCACACACACACACACACATTCCCTCCTGGCAAAACACAGCAGCTCTGCCAGAATGGAGACTGAGGAGAAGGTGCAGTCCCAGGAACAGCTAAATTGCTTTCATGACTTTCCAATAGCTTTTGGAAGACAAACTGGGGGCTTGTGTTTTAAATGTATCCCAAATTTGCATTTTGATTGGCTAACAGGCCATGCAGATTTCACGGTAAAGTACTGATCTGTCAAAGGCATCTGACAGTTTTCAACAGTTGCTGAAATGGCTTTAAAACAGACCCGGGAAAGCTGGGGAGAGAAAAAAAAAAAAAAATAAAACAACCTCTGCCTGATGAGTGAGTTCTTTCATCTGCTAAAAGCTCTCCAAGCCCACAAACCTGCGGCTGACTTTAAATAGTCAGTGGAGAAATATCTTCTGGACAGGGATATGATGAAGCTCTCCAGTAGTTGTTCTCCCTTTCACTCCCTCTGTCCCTCCCTCTCTTACACCTATTTACGTTTGCTCTCTTCCTCCCTCCAGAAAAAGTCCTATCCAGGCTGGTGTTGGGTGCCCTTACTTCTCATGGAAGTCAGAGGTGAGTCTCACGCTCAGCATCTCATAGGTTTGAACTTCAGGATGGTCCTGCAACCACAGGGTCACCTTGTCCAGTTGTGAGTGACATGGATAGTTCAAGGTAATTTCTGTAATAATAAAGGGATTTGTCCACTTATGGTATCTTTAAATGAGCCACAAGGGATTTTGCCACTGGGTTGCTCTTCAGACACAACCTGTTTCTGGATACAACCAAGAAACAATGTATTTCCTAAGGACATGTCCTAGGGAGGAATGAACAGCCCTGAAATAGCACTTGGCAGTGAGAGATGGAGTCAGTTGCATTTACAAGAATGATGTATACTGAAAACTGGGCTTTAAAGCTACCAAAACTCCAAACTGTTTCTGACTCCAGAGATTAAAAGATTTCACCCACTCCTTTTCCATGTGAAAGAAGTGAGCTCATCTTTGGGGGTGCCTTTTTATGGATCAGCCCGCTGACCTCTGCAGAGCCTTTGGGCCATCCCCATACAGAGTGACATAATAATGATGGATAAGCATCATCTGCCATTTTGGGTGAGAGGCAGAGAAAAACTTCAATGTTTCCTAGGCCTGTCCCAATACATGGAGGCTGGCTCTGCACTGACCTGCCTCCTTTCCCAGAGCAGGGAGCAGCTTCTCAACCCTACAGCACATTCCTGTCCCTGCCCCACAGCCCAGCCCTGATATCCCAGCACTTCTATCCTTCCTATCTCCTCAGCATTGCACAATCTGCCCATGAGCCTGTTCCTCCTTCTGCTTCAGTTCAGCGATGAAGCATCAGCCTTAGGCAAAACTCAGCTGTGAAGAAATGATTTTGCCTTGAGGCTGCAAACCTTTGGAGACAGACATGTAGGCTCTGCAACCTCCAAAAGACACATTAACCTGCTTGGTTTTCTTCTGCTTCTCTGAGGGAAGCTGACCTTGTCTGGACAACAGGTGCCCACCAAGCCTCTCTACCACTCCTCAGCAGGGTGGAGAAGGGGGGAAAATAAGATGAAAAAAGTCATGTCAAGGTAAAGGCAGTTTAATTAAACTGAAGCAAACGCCCCTAGCAGCAGCAAAGAAAAGATTTATTCTTTACTTTCCATCAGTAAGGGTTAAGTACATGTAGGGGATGCTCTGGAAGACAAATATCATAGCAAATGCTCCCCTTCTTCTCCTTTCTCTAAGCTTGTATTGCTGAGCAGATATCATATAATATGGAATATCCATTTGGTCAGTTTGGGTCAGCTGTCCTGGCTGTGATCCCTCCCATAATCTTGCCCATCCCCAGCCTGCTGCTCAGGGGGAAATGTTGGAGAGACTGCCTTGGTGCTCAGCAGAACCAACACACCAGTGTGTTACCAGCACCTTCCCAGTTACCAGTACACAGCCCAGCATTGTGAGGGCTGCTGTGAGGGAAATGAACTCCATCTCAGCCAAACCCCACACAACTCGTACTGGTTTCAGGCGGGGTGCAGTCCCTCTGCATGGTTCCTGGCACAAATCCTGCTGGATGCTGCTACGTGCCATAAAGTGATGTGTAAAGTCATCGTAACATGCTGGCATGTGGAAAGAAGGTTGGCACTCAACTCATGTGGGCTGGGAGAGATCAGTGCTACCCCTGGATTAGCCACAATGAGGTAATTGGCTGTAGGACATCTTGGGATGTGAATTACAGGCTGCAGGGACAGCACATAGTTGGTAGCACAGTGTGATCCCCAAGTGCTGCAGGACTTGGGCCCTCTATGGTCCACGTGTATGGTGAATGTTCCCTTTGTGCTTGTTCCAGGTGAGATATCCCAGAATAAGGAGACAAATGAGCTGGGTGTGGAGGTGCAGAGGAAGAAGAGCTGCAGCCAAGGGGCTCCATCCCAGAGCAGATATCCCTGCAGCAGCTGATTTTAGCCCAGCTCTGCACAATGATCTGTGGCTTTCCCACTTGTCTAAGCCTGGCACGAGCAATGACTGATGAATCTCTGCACCATTTGTATTCGCGTGTTCTGGATGAGGACTGGGAAAATCACCCCAATCATCGACTTCTACACACAGTTCTGGCCTCTCTGCATCCCCCTGGGCAGCTCTGCCCCTCTCCTGTTCAATAAACAGTCCTGTCTTCCTTTATTCACTCCTTCCCTCTGATGTTCTTGACTATCTAACCCAGGCATAACTAGGGACTTGCTCATCTGTTTAATCCCTAGCTAAGGCCATTGTAGTTGTATGTTAAGAGAGGAAAGTATTTTACTCAGTGCTTTTCCCCTTTCCCCAGGCCTCCCTCCAGAAGGATTTCCCTTTGACCTCAGCTAATGAAATTATCCAGATCAGTGACTGGGGAAAGCACCCTCAGGACAAAGTTCAAGCCTTTTTCTTCTCAACAGGCTCTCTGTGACAGTTCCTATTCAGCATTTAGCAGGTATTTATTATTAATTTCCCATCTCTATCAGAGATGGATGTTCTTGGAGCTCATAGATGTTTTCCATTTCGGAGGAAACTGGACATCTCAGTGGGTTAAACACAAAGATGAGGAGGAGGTTGGCAGGAGAGGACAATGTGACTCCCATGTGCAATTCCGCAATTAGAACTGGATTGTTCTTTTCTTGTTCTTTGCTATTCTCCCCTTATGCCTTGGTATGGTCATTGCTAGCACTTTGTGTCATGGCATCCTGGACTCCCAGGTTCCACAAATCCATCCATTACCGCCTCCAGAAACAAATCCCATAAAATCACCAGCTTATAAACTGCATTTCAGATATGTTACATGAGCACTGATTGCAAATCTGAAGACATTTCCATTTTGCCTGAGGCAAAGTTTTTTAATTTAAAAAAAAGAGTCCTGTCAGGGTCTGTGCAAAGGCTCTTTAGATATTCCAACCAGCACAGTTTATTTAAAAATTCAATAAGGCAATTTTCATGGCAGCGAGGAAATAGAAACAGTGCTGGTGTCTGCACACCCAGCGAAGAGGAAGAGGCAGCCAGCATTTCATCTCCCAGATCCACTCAAGCCAGACTTTGCTGTTGCCTCATTCTAACAGCCAAAAACTGAGGTACACTTCCTGCTTGACAATTAAATTTTTCCCCAACAGCAGAACAAGGATTAGGGAGTGACAAGCAGGAATGGCCTTTTTAGAACAATCTGATGCCCAGGACAAGTATTATCAGACCTGTTTCTGGACTTCATGAGGCTAGAGAGAGTACTTGGAGGAAGTGTCTTGGTTTGAAAGACAGGTGTCTGCTAAGGAAGGCAGGAGCCTCCCTTGGAATGGAAAATATGACCCCCTTCCCTCCAAATTATTATAACTTTGAAACTAAGGGGTTTTCAGGCAAAGATATGAGAAAAGGAATAAGAGTTCTTTACTAGTGTGTATATATGTATAACAAGACAAACAAAGACAGAACCCCGCAGCGGTGGCGAATTCTTCCCACAGCGACTGCAGCCTCCTTCCCCTCCGAATGCCGAGAGCAGGGAGGAGCTAGCAGCTGCCCCAGCCCCGTTTTCCCAGCCCAGGTCTCGAAGTATCTCTGCCCCTCCGAGAGAAACCCTCAGATAAGAGGAGTGCAGCCAAGTGCCATTCTCCCCTGAGCTTCTGTCTCTCCTAAGTACCAGGTCGTTATTGTCTCTTACCAACAAAAATGGGAGAAAATTCCCTGAAAGAAACAAAAGGAAGAATCCTAAACCCCAAGAGGAAGAGAGGGGTTAACTTTGCATAGACACAGCCCTGGGAAGAGGACAGAAGGTAAGTAGGATGCATATCAAAAGTGGTTGTTCTCTGCTTTCTGTGAACCATAAGGGCTCCTTGGGAAGCAGAGACAAAACTGAATTGCTGTTTATAGATCAGAGGTGAAAAAACATCCCTGGCTGCTCTAGACATAGAAAGGCATTTCCTGCTGCCTTATGGCCCTTGCTGTCTGCCAATCTGTCCTCAGCCAGGCATAGATAACCATACCATCCCCTTCCCTTGGCATGGCATCAGGACACAACTAAGTCCTGACTTTGAAGGTTTGGAAGGTTCCCATCTCATCAAGAAAAGAAGCAGCCAGAAATTACAGATGCTTAGAGGAGAACGGAGACCTCTGTCAGCCATCCATCCCCTGGAAACCTCAGCCCCAAAACTCACCCCATGAGCAGTCACCTCTGTGACTTCCCCCACCTTATGCATTCAGGTCCCAGCTCCTTGGCAGAGGAGCTAAAGGACATTCTGAGCCTGCTGCTAAGGAGATCATTAACGCAATCACATGAACCTTTCCAGTCAGAAGGATGAGGTGGGGTTTTAATTAAGGTAATTATACTCAGCTGGATGGGCTATTTGCAGAGGCATTTAAAGCCTCTAGGAGGGTTTAAAGATAGTAATACTGATAGAGCACAGGAAATCTACTGCCTGTGTGGACCACTGGATTGGGGCTGCCAGCACTGCTGGTGTCCTGCTTGAGAAACCTGAGGCTGCATGGAAGAGTCAGGTGATGCTTTGCCAGTGGCAAAGTCAAGGATGTCCATTCTAGAGAGGACGTGGCTCTCTCAGGTCAGGGGAGGGAGTTTTCAGAGCGTCAGCACCTTTTTCCTCTCAAAAGAGGACAAAAACTTTTAACTGCCGAAATGTGAGGATAGTAATTTGTGGGGAGTGGCCGGTATCTTTGTCAGGTCAGTTGGCATTTTGTGTTTGAAATGGAGTGATTTGGGTTAGGTTTTTTTCCCCCTTAAACTCTTATAGTGCAGTGATTTACAATTTCTATATGAAAAGTCATTACAACTTGAAATTGAGAACTTGACACTCTGACAGTGTCACACTTCTGACAATTCAAAACTTGTAAATTGTAGAAGAAGGGTCAGAGCTGACCCCGGCCTGCAAGAAGATGGGATTTTGACAAGCCAGTGCTTTCTTGTACAAGCTTCTATGGGAATTTTCTAAACAGCCCTGATTGTGCCCACTTTATTCTCTTTTTCACTCTTTCTTACTAGAAGTCACACCTATCACCCCTAGCTAGAAGCCTGTGCTACTCTTCCTTTGTAGCAGCTTTGGGGAGCACTGGTGGTCCCTGATGCTCATTCATCTCATTGTTTCCACCTCCTCAGTGAGACAGACAGAGTGGATCAATGTGACTTCCACTTCACCCCTTCCCATTTGGTGCTGCCTCTCATTTTGTTCTCCTTTTAATGCCATCTTTATTGCCAGGCTGTTCTAATGCTGCTGTTTATTTATGGCTGTTACTGAGATGATGCTTTAATTGTCGGTTCAGCGCCTCCAGTCCATCAGGCAAAGGAGCAGCTCTTTATAAACATCATTTTTTCTTTAGCTCTGCCACATGCAGACACCACACACACACAATTAGGAACAACAATGGTGCTATTCCAAATGAACCCTTGTGCAGCTCTTTGTGATTTTATCCCGTTTCAGAAAGGACAGCCTTTGAGTCTGTTTACTGTTCTTTCTGCACTGAGCATTTTGCTTTGTAGATCCAGAAAAAGGAAATTCAATTAGAGGAGTATTCAGGATGGTTTTTATATATATTTTCTACCAATTAGCATTTTATTAAGGCAGTTAAATTGCATTTGCCAGAGACAGACACAACCCATTGCAGAGCATTATTTTAAGATCCCTTTTTTTTTTTTTTTTTTTTTTTCCATCTTGCAGGCTGAAAATGAAATCAGGGAATGATTGATTAATTATTAATTCATTACTGGTGATTGGGTTGAAGCTGGTCAGAAGAGGAAAGTGCTGAAACAGTCTTGATTTATGTCTTCAGACAACTTTGCAGGTGTTACCTGTGGTGGACAGATGTCCTAAGGCCAAGTGGAGATGCTGGGGTGCATTGGATGCTTTGTACCATCTGTTTTTGAGGACTTTAAGGATCATCCAGCTCCAACCCCCTGCCACGGGCAGGGAGAAACCTTTCACTAACAGCCCGGGCGAGTGGGAGGTGTCCCTTCCAACCCAGTCCATTCCATGATTCTCTGATTTCCTCATCCTGACCTCCCTGCAGGATGGAGGAGGTTGATAGGGAATAGTGATATCTTGTCAGTATCACTCCAAAAATCTTTTGTGCAAGAACCATTGTACTCCTTGGTTAATCCTGCTCCTCATCATGATGCAGCTGATCAGGGGGATGAGCAATTGCTGCTCCTCCTGGGGGGCTGATGACAGAGGGCACAAGCACACATGTGGCACAGGCTGCTGGCTCTCCCCAGCTGTCCAGGCTGCACCTTTGCCTGGAAGGTTAAGCTCAGCTTTCCCTTTCATTCCTGCCTGCTCTGAAGGCTCCTCTCCATCACTCCCCCTGTTTGCAGTGTCTCTTCATTGCTCTCAAGGTCACCATTGATCAGATTGTGAGCACTTTACATCTGCAGCCTTGGACGGGCAGAGAGAGGAATTGATTGCGGTCAATTCAGCTGCAGATTGAACTGTATTGACTTGTCCCCTATTCATGCAGACGAGGAGCTTTGCTACCTTTTAATTACCACGACCAGCCCTGCCCTACTTCAATGGGATGGCTAGGGGTGTGAATGGAAGTACGGGGGTTATATGGCCTTGAGAAAGTCTTGGGGGGGGGTAGGATGTAGGGATTTTTGTTCTGTCAGGACCGCAGGAGGACTGGTGCTGAGGGAATCCCAGGGACAGAAAGTCATCTTTCCTCTGTCTACAGTGGCTCTTCCTGGAGGAGTCTGTCACTGGAAGTGATTTATATTCCATAGTGGGAGCCAACCATTTCCAAGAGAGGGGCACTGCTGAAGAAGAGCAGCCTCAGGTGAGGTGAGGGTGCTGCTCCTTTGAGCAAGACACACTTGGCCGGGCAGGCAGATGCTCAGCTGGCAGAGGCCACACTGGGAGAATCATTTTACCTTCCCTGTCCGTGAGCACAAAGAGGAGGAACGTGCTGATATAAGCTCCCATTAATCTCTGGGTGAGCCCCTCTCCGCTTTAGCAAAGTCCTTTGCCCAAATCCTGAGTCCTCTTGTGGAGGAGGAAGAGCTGTTTTTGTGATCCTTGCTTATATCTAGGGATCAGGGGAGACTGGGATGTGTTCAACTGGCCCTTGTGGAAAACAAGCTGTTCATGACTGATTTCCATGGAGCAGCCCAGGCTCCCCAGACTGGATTCTTCTGCTGGCTCTGTCCTTGGGCTCCAGGCTCTGCCTGCACCAGCACAGTAATTCCCTGCTATCATAGAAAGTACAGTTGGCAATTCTGAAAGGTGTGGGATTGGCATCTTTAGAAGACTGAAATCCTCTGTTCATCTGCTGAATTGATGCCAGTAGTACAGGCAATGGGAGTAAGGGAAGAGAAGTGATGCCAGTAGGGCTGGTGAATAACAGCTTTCTTAGCAAATTGAAAAGTAAAAAAAAAAATGCAACCAGAACAACAAAATTACTTCCATTTAGGGTCAGGGAAAGTATTGCACTTATTTTTTTACCATTAAAACTATTTTGAGTAAGACAACAACATTAAAGGAAATGTCAAAACAGAGTAATTTTCAAACAACAGCTACAGTCAACATTTTAATGACAAGTGGGGAAAAAAGGGGTTTTTAAATTTTTTTGTTTTACCTCTTTCTTCCCTTTCCCACTGTTTCTACAAAGAGATCAGAAATTCTCTGCAGTGTGATGTGACCAAATACTTCATTTACCCTCCTCCCTGGGACTGATGTCCAGCACACGTCTCCTATCTCCAGGATTAAAGCCTAGACATGGCTCCTTTTGTAAGGATGCTGACCCCAGGCTGGGTTTGTGCAATTCCTACCCAGTCATGGGAAACTGAAACTAAGACAAGCAATTAATTTTTACATGAACTATGAAAACACCATCAGCTGGTGACAAACACAGGCCACAGCTTCCCTCAGAACCCAGACTAATGAGCTGTAGGACCCTTTCCTAGCCCTCACCGTGAAATGGGGTTTATTTTTTTTGACTGCGTGGGTAGGGAATGGTGTATGCATCCTGACTTTGTAGGCTCAGATGAAATAGGGAAAGGGGCTTCTCATTTTCAATTACCTGACAAGAATAATAATCCTTTATTTTAACCTTGTAGCAGGCAAAGGTACTTAGAAGATATATTGAATGTGTACGTGCATGACTATGGTTTTAGTCCCTGCTTTCCAAATGGTATTTGTATGGAAGCCATCCCTTGTCTTAACAAAAATCCCAAATTCTCTGGACAAAATATAAATGGGCTCGGTCTTCCAGCTTCCATGCTGCAGAGATGGGGTTGTCATTGTTTGCAGACCAAGGATATCTCTTGACTATTGCAATCCAAATTTCAAGCTAACACAGACACCAGCTTTCAGTCATAAAGCTCTTCCTCTCTTCTTTGCAGCATCCCGAAGGGGAGAAGTGAATTCCAGCAGTTAACAACTCCCAGGGAGAGAATGTGCTATGCTAATCTCCTGCAGTTTCTCGCTGCTAAAATAAATTCTTCTCATGTTAGTAAGACTCCCCTGAGGCCTCGGCAGAACAGGTGCTCACTTGACCCAAGTGTCACCTGTGCCTCATATATCACATCAGCCCCAGGGGAGGAAAATGCAGCCAAGGCTCCCTCCCCACACCCGCCCAGGGGAGACCTGGCTCAGCACAACCACAGATGGAGCCCTGGGTGTATGCTGGGAACTGCAGGGAACGCTCCTCTCCAGACAGAGGAGATTTGCTTATTGTGCCACTTGGCCAGCTTGTGTGCTGCCTGCCTTCAGTGATGGATGGCTCCTTGGGATGCTCCAAGGGATTGCACAAGGCTCCTGTTTGTCCAGTGTGATGTTTGAGGTGAGGCATCGATACCAAATGTTGTACCAGGTGGCCGTGCACTGATTTTTGGAGAAGACCTCTGGATTCTCGTGGCATTAGGCTGCTTAACTAATGCTGCTGGTCTTGGCCATGGAGATGAGCAGCTTCCTCTGGCTTTGGTGAATCAATGTTTTCTTGTGCAGCTCTCTCAGAAGTGGAAGGAAGTCAAATATCGAACACTTCTATCCCTGGATGTGTTCCAGGCCAGGCTGGATGGGGCTTGGAGTCACCTGGGATAGTCGAAGGTGTCCCTGCCCATGGCAGGGGGTGGAATGAGAAGAGCTTTAAGATCCCTTCCAACCCAAACCATTCTATGATTCTAGGTTTGAAAAGATTTCTTCAGGGAGTGTGTTCCTTCCTGCAGAAACTGTCTGTCTTGTCCCACAGCAGCCGTAAGGTGTAAAGTGTCACTGGAAGTAGCCTGAATGATGGTGCATCCAGAGAAAAACAACTCAGTGAGGGAAAGCCAGGCCCAAGATGTGATTCTGGAGGTGCAAGGGGGAATACTATCATGAAAACTATGGGGAACATCCTCTGTCCCTGTGGTTCTGGCTGCCCACCGCCGGTTAGTGGAGCTAGGTTTAAAGAAAAATAAATCCTGTCTCTTCCACAGAAGCTCTTGGCAACAGCGATGCCATAAAAAGAAGTTAGGGGAGTGTCGGGGTCCCTCCCCCTGCCATGTAGCCCTGGGAGAGGGGCCCTGGGGGGAGGCACGGGATTTTCCTGCCCCTGGTCAGCCTCGTTCCCCATTGGTTGTTTTGTGTTCCCCTGCGTGGGCAAGGACCCTCGGGTCCGGGGATTGAGCAGTTCCTCAGCAGATCCTCAGCCATGCGGCTGGAGAAATAAACACCTCTGAAACATCTACCAAGAATCTGTCCTTATATATTTCTTTCTCACGGGCCTCCTTGTTTGATACATCGTGTTACAGAATCCCAGCTGTAACAGGGGAGGTTGCCTTAGTATTAATCAAAAGGGGAGAGTGGAAGTGAGAGAGATGTAATTTTATCTGAATAATATCAAGACCCACGTTGCATCATTCCTACAGTTTTCCCAAAATCGCCCAGCCAGGTTATGCAATGGTGGCTGAAAACTTGACATTCCGAACTTGTTCACTACGACCCTAACTCCAGGAGCACACGTACTTAGGCTCTCATTTTTGTCCATACCTAATTGTGTTATTTATTTGGCAGGTTATTAATTATTTTGCTAATTATTTAGACTCTGCATGCGACTAGTCATTCCAAATGATGTAAAACATGGGTTGATTTCACACTTCATGCCATGTTTATCCCAAAGTCAAAAGGGTTTATATTTTTATTCATAACCAGGCAACATTTGTTCAACACAAGAATCCTGGGAACTTCAGCTGTAACTTCTAAGGAGCCAGCTCTCATTGTGTTCCCTCCCAGGCTGTGTAAGGCTGAATGGTCCTGTTTTGCTGAATGCAATGTTGCGTGAAAACTTGCATAAACTTTTTATGAGCCCCTAATTGCAAGTGTTTGTGAGCCATCATCTAATATGGAAACAGGTTCAAGAGGACCTTGTGGTTTAAGTGACCAATTCTGCCTGGTATTGATCAGCTCCTGAACATTCCCGAGCATCTGTTGGGATGGGAGTCTGGATTGTGATCCTGATGGATTTGCACAGCAAAGATGCTTCAGAAAATTAAAATCTATTCATGGAATACTCTGGCAGCAGGAAAAAGAGTTTATATATGGCTTATAAATTCTTCACCAAGCTCTGAGAGTAACTGAGTGCTTGCAGGAAAAAGGATTGGGGATGCTCACATGGAACATGAGTGAAGAGGAATCACTGCATTTATTTGGGATGAAATGGTGAACAAAATAAGCAGATAAGAAACACGCTGATGCTTTCAAAAGGCTTCAGGATGGTTTTTCTGAGCGGCTGTTGGCAATTTACTTCTTGCCTCACTTCCCATGTCTTAGCTAATATGGATACTCAATTCAATGATGGATGTCCAGTGGGATGGGTGGGAAAAAGAGGAAGGACAGAAAAGGGAAGTAGCTTTGTATCTATGCCATGCCATAGTGCACAGTGAGGCACTGGAGAAGGGAGGACAGCCAGCTCCAGAGCATGGGTTGAAAAGGTATGGAAAAATTATTTTCCATGATTCTTATTTCACTCCCATTACTAAGGCACGGGAAAAACAACCTCCTCTCTCGTGGACCTAAAAATCTGTGTGTGGCTTTTTTTTCCTTGGAGCAGTCTTGCAAACTTTTCCTGAGGGCCACCTGTCAGGCAAAGCCTGCTCTCTGCAGCCACCTGGGAGCCACTGGAGGCAGGCTCAGTATTGATATTATTTATTTCTCCTGTTGCCGTAACCAATTAAACAAAAGCTTACTCAGTCCATAAAGAGCAACAGCCTGGGGAGAGTGGGAGGGAGAGGCATTCCAAACAGGCATTTTATCTCTGACACACACTCCTGGGCAGGGGATTGAAGGTCAATGCATACACATCATCCTGGGCTGATTGCAGTGCTGACAGCCACTCACTTGGTTTTATGAAATTATCAATTGATCTGTGATTGCAGAATCTAATCAAGGCTTGGAAAATACAGCGGGTGGAGGAGCCAGTTGGGCTGGATTGTTCTCCTACCTCTGGTTCTGTGGAGGGGGCTCTACAGGAACCCTGGGACAGGGGTTAATACATAACCTTTGCTATCACCTGCCTTGTTTACAGGTCACCCTGCCCTTTTGTGGTGTTTTTATGCTCATTCACTACTGAAATAACATAAAATTGTGACCATGTTCACGTGATGAAGACACTCACTGGGGTTTGGCTCTGGCTGAAAGCTTTGCACATCACAAAAGAAGTGTCTGGCAACATTTTGAAGTAATAAAAGATCACTGGATATTGGTAATTCCTATCCCCAAGAAAACAGTGTTTGCTGGAGCCTGACAAGGGAGTCAGAGAGGATGACAGAACATCAGCAAGGAAAAATCTAAGAATTTGTATTACTTGAAAAGGGATGAAAAGTGCAAGGTTTATCACAAGTCGTCCTGACAAAATAGGGAAAGAAGGATTTCATCAGTGATGTGCACTGGTATAATTTTAAGTGAGTTATTATAAATCTGATAATATCAATTGCTTTCAGAAAAAGATCCATATCCAGGTGCCATATTATAATTTGGAAAGTTCATCTTCCAGCTACCTACTTTAGGAATCAAGTTTTCATGGCAAGAGAAAAAATAGAAAATATCTTTTGTGACCATTCCAAAGGATCAGAAAATAGAAGTCAAAATATCCTTTTCTGTTTAAGTTAATTTTGTATTTTACATTAAATACCTTGCACAGAATCTAGAGACAAAAAGATTTTTTTTTTTTTTTTAATTTTTTAATGCTTTAACTTAGCAGAACTGAGCAACATGTGTGGTATGAATTCATGGATTTTTCTCCTGGAGCTTTCCCTTCTCAAGGCTGGACAGACCTGCTATATCACCATCCTCTTTTTAGCAGGATATAGTATTTTCCAGCCATCCATACTATTTTCTCTGTACTACTTTCTAATCTAAATGCACAGAATTTTCCTTTCACCTCCTTTGCTTTACCACTGAACATGCAGCAGTCAGAAGTTGGGATCAGCATTAACCAACCATTAATTAAAAGAATAATGGCAAGGCTGTTATTTCTACACTTCTGTAAATATTCCTGCATGCCTCAGTCCTCCAAAGCTGGGGAGCTTGACAGGACCCAGGATTCCAGGTGGGGAGTTATTGATATTTTTTCCTGCTATAGTAACCTGAATAACCTTCAGAAGGCACAAAGAACATGCATTAAAGCCTTAGGAACATTCTCCATGTTTCATGTAGCGTCCAATGGAATTACTCCAGTGAAACATCAGGAAAAAATTACTATTAACTGCAGTAGAAGAGAAATTCAGAATTCTTGCAAAGATCAGGGCTCTGTTGTACCAGAGGATGTTAAGACACATAAATAGAAACATACCTGGTCTGAGGAGCTTCATGTCTGAAAGGCAAGAAGAGCTTTTGGAATCTAGAATGTCCTAAAATGAAGAGTCTGTTCTTAAAAGTAACAAAGTAACAATAATGACTGAACAGTACAAGACTTTTACAGTCAATAACAAAGGAATTTGGAGCAGTGGAGTGTGCTGTTCTCTCTTTTTTCCTAAATAAGACTTATGGGTTTTTTCTGCTGGTGTAAGGAGCTACGAATTGACTATTTCTCTTTTTTTTTTTTTTATTTTTTTTTCCCAGATGAAGG
Source organism: Corvus kubaryi (assembly GCF_017639235.1). NCBI lineage: Eukaryota > Metazoa > Chordata > Aves > Passeriformes > Corvidae > Corvus > Corvus kubaryi. The sequence goes on along the minus strand of NW_024582065.1, from coordinate 3,970,380 downwards.
AAGCAAGAAAACAGCTGTATTGTTTAAATCCCACCTGTTCATTTCCAGGACCATGGATCTACTCAGAAGGCAGCAGAGAGATATGAGAGATTATGTTTGATCTAGTTTGAGGTGGCACCAGCAAGCATATGTATTTCCCTTCCATGCTCCTTTTAAAATGCTTTACTGTTTAATAAAACAAAGTCAAACTGCAAAGGAACAAAATGATTTTCATAAACATTGCTGTGGGGAAAGGGGCCCTTTGGATAATAGAACTTTTATCTCTGTTTTTGAATCTTCAGGCTGCCCTAAATGCATGCAATAACAGTAAGTCATTCCCAACATGCACATTCTCCCAGAATTACTGTATTAAACAACTGTGTTAAACAGGTGGGGAGGGAAGGTATATCTTGTTTTATTATCCCTGCACAGAAAAGCTGATTGGGAGGAGCTGGCCTTGCTGCCAGGGATAGATAAGATCTGAGCCTGTGGAGGTCAGCTCGGACACTCATCATTTACACTCCAAGGCACTGTCCTGTGCTGATATAAAACTGCAGATGCAGGGATGGGAGTAAATGGTGACTTTTGGGGAGCCATGGTCGGGGAAGGGGCTTTTTGTTTTTAGGGTAGAAATTTATACCAATAGGCTGCAAGAAAAACTGGGGAGTCCTGGGGATGGGGTTTCACCCTTACTCAGAAATGCTAAAAGAAAACCTCCATCAGCAGTCTCTGCACAACCTGTACTGTTAATAACTAAGGTCAGGCTTTGGCTAAAGCTGAAATGGCTTTTTATCATCACAGCTCAGTCACAGAACTGGAGAGCACTGTGTGAGGTGGTGAGGATGGGGTGGGACAATTGTCCTCAGAGCCTCTCCTTGTCCTGGCTCAAGTTACTTCTGTAATAGGTTGTGTGCAGGGGAAGGGGCTGTGAATGTAGATATGGATGTGCTCCAGGAGTAAAACATGGACATTCCTTGATGCCAGCCCCTGCCTGGGGGTTTGTGGAGAGGACTGGGACAGAATCACACTGCAGTCCCACTCTCTGCCTCAAAGACTCCAGGGGAGTCACACAAGGACCCAAGTTAGTCTCAGCCTCTGATCTCCTACACATCTCAGGGGGCCAGATTGAAAGTTTCTTTCTCTCTGTTTTCAACATAAGTAGAATCCTGTGATTGAGAAGTGTTGTTGAAACAAAAGCCTTTTCCATGTAAAGTTTGGGGTCAAAATATTGATGTTTTTAAATAAAATCATTCCATCAGGGAGTATACATCCATATCTGCCCTGTAGATATTAGTCTGTGTGTTTAGCAGCCCTGCAGAGAAGGAAAATCACATGGTGGAAATATTTCCTGCCACATTAAGAACTCTTTAGTAAAATTTTGGGGGAAAATAATTTTCAATTTTCTTTCTTTTCCCTTAAACTGTAAAACCTTTGCTAGCAGACCCTCAGAAAAAACACTGGCAGAGCTGAGGTGAAGAAAATTGAACAAGAGGTTATCTCCAGGGCCTCCTCCAGACTCCCTTTATACAGAAAGCCATGATAGTTAATTCTTCACTTATTTCTGGTGATATGAAGTCAGGGGGTTTGAGGTACTATGGACTGAAAGCTTCCATTAGAAAAAGGCTGATCCAAGGGTTAGGAAACAGGGATGGTATTTTGGAAGCAACAGTTAAATTTGCTGTCTGGACACATCTTTTCTATGTTACTTTACAGATAAGTGCCCTCAGTCTGTCGCGTTTTCATCTATAAAAATGATAAGAATATTTCCACCTTATCCTAAATATGTTAGGAAGTAAATCTAGAAGATTGAGGCTTTCTGTCTATGTGAGCACATGCATCTGCCTGCAGTTCCTCCTCCCTTTCCACAGACATTACTTCATTCTTACAGCAGATTCCCTGATTGTAAGAGGCAAAAGTGTTGGCTTTTCCCTGAACCTCCTTTTCTCTTTGCTGTGCAAAATAACATTCTAAAGATGACACAAAATTCTGCCACCAGGCATCACTTTCATGGTGCTCTCTCTGGCTGAGGCACTGCCTGAGTGAATCTGACTGAATAAGATCAAAAGAGGAGTTTGTCTGTCCACATTGTCTGGATCAAGTGGTGCACAGTGTAACAATGTGGGTCCCACCCCCTTTTTATTTAATCATTATGGTTATATATAATAGTAATACATTTTATTTAATACATAATTTGATTAAAATTTGAGCATTATTTGTGTAGTATGAATTATCAATAATAATTATTATTTGAGTCTGAAGAACAGTAATATATTTTGGCCTAAACAGAGGTGCTTTCTCCTTTTATTCTAGAACAATATTTCTAGATATTTCTTTCTACTTGGAGAACACAAAGCCTGAGATTGCAGAACTGGGCTAGGAAAGCTAAAATCTATTCCAATGATCCGTGGGGCAGTTCTGATTAATGCTCTGACAGGTCTTGCTTGAGTTTCCCTACCTGCTGAAGTAATATAGAAACCACGTCTCATTAGAGTGCAGCTAAATTTATGCTTAATTGCCTCCAGAACAGAGGTGTTTGGAGGTGCACAAAGAAAAGTGTGCATCTCTGCACATTCAGAGAGCCTTGAAGAGGCTGTAATAGGATACTTTGCCCAGTCAGAGGATTTGAAACCATCTCACCTTCAGCATCAGGGTCAGAACAGCCCCATGTCCTACACGGTGCTCTTGTACAAGGCTAGGGAACACCTCACCCTATCACCCAAGGGACCCTCGGGGTGCTGTGGAGATAAAAGCAGGCTCAGACCACGTTTGGAGTTACCTTGTACACAATTAACCCCTTATCATTTCGTCGGTGAATGCACCAATTAGGAATTATGTCTGTGATTAGAAACCCACTTGAAATCAATCACTTTCCTTCCAGCAAGCAGGATTTGAGTGCAGGAGTTTGTGAGACTGCTGGGGCCTCTCTGGATGAAAGGCACAGGACTGAAATGCAATACAAAAAATGTTCCTTCTTCCACACATTCCTACAGGAATATACGTGCCTCCACCTACTTCAGCACATTGAAAGGAATCTGCTACAAGAATAAAGCTTATCAAAGCCTAAACACATCACAATCAGCCTTCTGTGTAGATGCAAAACCTTACTGAGCAGCAGCAGCACAAATTAAAACCAACAGAGGAAGACAGAGACTCATTAAAATGACTTACAACAAATCAGTTATCAGGCATTTAAAGAATAAACTTGTTAGAATAAACCTGTTAAAGAAATCCTCAGTAAAGCTAATTAGGTCGGTGTTGCAGTGGCACAATGGCTCCCTTCTTCCACAGAAGACTTAAGGGCAGCATAAGCCTGTTAAAGGCACACACTAAATATACAATAAGCCAGCTATTTATAGGACACCTCAGTCAGTTCATCCTCTAAACCTGACCTACCTGCAAATTGCCCCTGGTGAGAGAGCTCTCCTGGGCTCCAAATGCCTATTGAAAACCCAGGACCATGTGCCTTGTTGTTTGTGAAAGATACATCCATGGATGTGCCCCTTTTCCCAAACAAAGGGACTGGTGATGGCTGTGGAAGAGCGACATGATTGAGGGATTTTTGTTTTCCTTTCTCTCCATGTTGTACTCAAGGCACAGATTAACCAACAGAACCTATTCTCAGAGCTTTAATGACAATATTGATCGAGTATTGGTGAAGCAGGCAGGAAAGAAAGAGAATAAAAATAATTACTTTGCCCCTATAGAGTGGTTTTTGTCAACATGTGTAGAGATGGATGATTTGGAGATTAAAGACATTTAACTGAGGTCTGGCACTGTGTTTTTTCCAAGTTCTGCCTCTGGTTTTGTGTAAAACAGGTTCTTTCTACATCCCTCTCATGAACAAGAGGGTCAGTACTGCTTCCTTTTAACTTCACCTATTGCCATTGTCCTCGGTTACAATGTAAGATGTAACCAAAAGCATGTATTCTATTATCATCTTCCCAAGCTGTTAAAGCAGGTGGGGCAATGTTCCTTGTCTCCTATCATGACTCATCCTTGATAACTCCCTCTGGAGCGATCTCTGTTTAATGGGCAATCAAGGGCCCACCGCATGACTCATAGAATTACATCAGCCCATCGTGGGATGCTCCACCCAGGGGGAGGAGCCAAGCATTCCCACCTGGGTATAATCCCGGGTTTGGAATGGCACAAGCAGCCCTTACCTATGGGATTCCTAGAAGAAGAGAGCTGCACCACTGGGCCTTCAGGTGAAGACCAGACTCTTTTTCTACATGATCACTGCTTCAGCAGGGCCACTTCATCCTGCCTGCTGCCACCACCCTGACTAAGAGGGTGTCAGGTTGTATCCTGACTCTGTCAGTGTTATTGTACTATTGCACTTATTTTAAATTCCCTATTAAATTATAATTCTGACTTGTGATCTCCCACCGGTTTGTTTTCAAACTAGTACAGCCATACTGAGGTTTGTGAGGCAAACCTTGGAACTTCCCTCAGGATGATCTACAGAGGCCAAAGAGGCTTTGGTAGAGGATGTTAAAATTCCCATGGTGGTTTAATCCTGCTGGTGTGGATAACTGCAAACCATGGTGCTCTCAGTTGTAACATTGCCTATAAATACCTCAATATAGGGCTGGATTCATGCTTTTATGTTGTCTAGACAAAAAACTGGGTGGGCAAATGCAGTTAGCTCAGTCTGGCTTCCAGGTGGAAGTTAGTCAAACACAAATAATCCTGACAAGAGTATTAGATCTGTATTTTATCATTGTATTACACAGATGTGAAGAGGAGTAAAGTGATTCCCTCAAGAATAGGTAGCTATCAGCAGCAGCAGAGCTAAAAATAGATCCCAGGTGTCCAAGCTGGTCCTGCACATGCTATACGATAGATCACTCCCTCCAGAGGTGAGCTGGTGATTTTCCTCAGGAAACATTGGAAGAGTTAAATGCTGACTGGCTGGGAGGAAATTGGTCTACAACTAAGAGGGAAAGAAATGTTTATTCCTGGAGAAGGTGTCACAAGCATAAGGAAAGCTTGAAAACAAGAATTGAACACGACAAAAAGAAACACTTGACAGCCACAGCCCTTTCAGTTGCCTTGAGTGTCTGTGTGCAGAATTAATTGCTGGCATCCAAAAAGTAGCGTCAGCTCCAGAGATTGAACTCAGGGTATGAATCTACTGTAACAGCACTGGGACATTGGGGATGACAATGCTCTAGAGAGGACATCTGGGCTGGTTCAGAGCTGCCATGGGCAAATGGATACCCAGAGGGGAAAATAGAGGACATAAGAACCTCTAGGATTACCCAGACTGAATTGCTGTCTAATGTTTAACCCACAGAGAATGAAGTGATTCGTATAGAAATCTGAAACCTGCTGGTACCAAAACATGTCTGGGCAGCAGGAAGTGAAGAAGGATGGAGGCAAAGATCCTTGTTAGGAATATCTCTACTTCCATGGAAAGGCAGCAGCTGAGTTCAGGACTGCTCAGGGAGAGGTGTGCACACACAGAGTATGTAACAGTCTTTACTTTGGGAAGCATCCAAATGAAATAAACAAACTGTAGTTTTTATACTCACTCTTTAACATGCTGCTTGGGAAACAGTGCCATAAGGGCTGCATCTAAACAGCTGTGTTTCACACAAAGATCCTGGTCCTACTCATCTGGATAGGGTACACACACCATGGCTCCTTCTTGGTTTACCTGACCATGTTTCTGTAAATAGATTCCTGAATATTTTGATTTGTCCTTTCCTGCTCTGACCACTAATCAGAATAGCCCAAGAGGCTGTGTTTATGCAGAGTTTTTGTGAAGCCCTTTCAACATAGTTCCTGGCAATCGATGGCATCACTTTGTCTTAATGAGATAAAAAGCCCCTATTGTAGGTGAGAAATAATATTGCTCAAGGCATGTGGTTACTGTGAGGAGCTCCACTTCTCAGGGTGCTGGAATGCACCAGCCATCAACCTGGTGACTCACTGCATACCTGAGGCAAAATGCAGTTATCTCAGAGTAACAGCACACTCTAAAACATGGTATTCCTCACTGATTCAGATTTTCTCCCAAATAAATAAGAATACCCAGTGGTGAAAAAATAAAAGTTACTTTTTATTCCTCCTCCTTTATTCAATACTTACCAGGTATGTTGGTCCAAAGATAATGGTGATGGTCCATTCTGACCTGGACTTCTGTTGTTGAAATAAATGCATTTAGGTTGCATGAATCTGTTGGAACAAGCTGGATTCCCTGTCCTGGAGATTTGGACCCTTAGGCTTCAGAAAACAGAGTTTCCCCCCGTGTTTTGTGGCAGAAAGCCAGGTGGCTTGGCCGCTATTTATAATCCAGGGACAAAAAGACAAAGCCACCCCTTCCAGAGGCTGAAAACAATGGCCTGGACAGTTGCAATGGATCCGCACAAATTGAACAGTCATGCAGTGGGATGTGTGTTTGTGGCATGACTTGGTTTTCTCCTGGGGCTGGTACCATTATTCCTTGCTAACATCCAATGTAGGACCTCAGCACAGCCCTGCTGGGTGGGGAAATCAGAACAGAAGCACTGACCCTCTAGCTCTCATCAGAATTAGCTTGGACTTTGGATGACAGTGGCTCTCCTGCAACTTTTTTAATCAAGCTAAACCCTCTCTCATGCCTGCTTCATAAACATCAGGAGATATCCCTGCCTCTTGCTTTGCCATCTCCTTTGCAGTGAGTTTTATGGGGGCTCTGTGAGACATGAAATAGTTGCAAGAACACAGATATGTTGGAGTGAGGAATAAGAAAAAAAAAAAATCCATTGAACATTTTAGTCCCTGCATTTGACTGCACATGGGTTTCATCTGCCAACATTTTTTTTTAATTGGTCTGAAGTGCTGAGTGATTGCAGATAGAGGGAGACTGAGGCTTGAAGCCTTCTGTACAGCTCATGATGGGCTGGGAGTTACAAGTAGTTCCCTTTTAAAAGTCTTAGTCCAAGTTCAGAAGGAAACTAAACTGCAGATGATGAATACTGATGGCTTGTGCTTGGTCCCACACAATAGCAACAATAGTGAATATGAAAGACTGCTAATAAAGAATATGGATTTGTGCCTAAATGGCAAAATCAGCAGATATAGGTTCATTTGCTTGCTCTTCCATGCACCACAGCAAGCTCTAAAGGAACGTATTCAAATCCTCTGGCTTCATCCTTCTTCTAAAATTTAGGAATTCATCTAAGCACTGATTTGGTTCCCTTTAGAGTCAACACAGAGAAAGAGAACTTCAGAAGGCAATTCAAGCCATGTCAAAGACATGTCAAAGATAACAGGAAGATTACACCTGTAGAATTAAAATTACCACTTTCTGTTGACTGCAGAGAATGTTTAGATGAATACCTGAAACCAAATGTCTGGCCTGTTCTAATTCCCCATTAATCCAATGGACCAAATAATTAATTTGTATCATCTAGTCTTGGCCAGGAACTGTCATATCAGTGACAGTCAGGAAACAGTCTTCAGAGCTGGGAAACAACCAATTTCCACTGTTCTTTCTGCCCACTACATTTTCTGAGAGTTCACCTCAGAGTGGTCGCTGCCTTATTTTAAACTTCAGTGAAAGACAAATCACTATTATTTCTTTCTCACAAGACATCTGCTAAGAAGCAGAACAGCAGGGAAAAATACTAGAAAAGCTAATTAGAAAGCTGGATTTCACGAAATTGAAAATCTCATTCTGCAACTTCAGAAGTTCATGGTGCTTAGAACAAGTGTCCTGAAAGGTGCTGCCCAGGACAGCTGGAGTTCAATTCTGAAGTTAAGGCATTCTGCCTTTGTTAGTTTGAAGCTGGAAAGAGATTTATCTAAAACGATAAATCTGGGATATGTTAATTTAGGAACAATGCAAAGGTGGGGAAGTACCTATTCGGAAAGATTAATGAGTTCAGAATTTTTAAGGTATCTAAGAACTGCACTGAGGATGATGCTTCAGTTTAATGCAGGGGAACTAGATATCAGAAACTCCTTTTAGAAAAAGCCCCAAACATTTCCCAACTGCTTCTTCCCACCCTGTTGGGACCTGCCAGCATTTTGTCTTGGCTGGGGATTCCAGCCTTTCCCCAGCCACTGCTGAAGATTCGACTTACACCTTTAATTCTGCATTTGGGGGTGGTGGAAACAGGCTCTGCTTACTCCTTGCCTCTTGGCCTGACCCTTGAGCCCATTCACAGCCTTCTTGCCATTATCCACTAGAACAGCCTGGTAGTTGTCTGGCCACAGAGCACTTTGTGTCACCCATCCTGCTTGGGGAACACTGAGACACTCATCCAGGTGTTCAGGGATACCAACAGCAGATGAATCTGGTTGGTGCATAGGATATCTCTGCAACCAGCACAAAGCACAGTCTGAGTAAGATCACTGCTTGCTGTGATATTGTTCGCAGAGGAGAAAGAGGAAATATATTTCACAAGAGACTGGGAAAGCACCAGAATATCAATACAATGCTCACAAAGCAAATTTAATCCATTTTTAGCCTGTAATAAACAGTGAAGTCTGTGAAACCTTGACAAGAATACATTGTGCATTCTCAAGGAGGACAACACAACAGGATATGTAGGAAAGAAAAGTTTGCCAGTAGCATGCGAAGAACTGAGAGTGGAGTCTGAATATCTTCACCAGCTCAAGGGACTCTGGAGTGAGTTTTGCTGTAGAATCACAAATAGAGATGAAGAATTCACTGTGTGCAGCTGGCACATACAGCTCCTTTTGCAAGAGACAATAATGGCACTTTGTGCTGGCCTGTTTGGGGTAGAGTGAATTTCCCTTATAGCAGCTCATAGGATCCTGTTGTAGGTCTGTGACCAAAAACTGCTGTTCATACACTGATAATTTCAATAATGAACATCATGCTCAGCAATGGAAAGGGAAAAAAGAGGATTTTAGTTAGATTAGTCATCTTTTGTTTGAGATCCAGCTGGGTATTGATCTACCTGTGAGATGTGGTGAGTGATTGCCTTCATCTCACTTCTTTTGTTTTCTTTTAGTCATCTTCTACTGCTTCAATTTTGAAAATTTTTTCTCTTGACCACCAACTTTTCTTGCTTTTATTTGCCCTTTCCTCTTCCCCCAGGTCCCTGGAGTGAGGGCTGGAGGGCAGTGAGGGGATGACTATGCTGTGTTGAGTTGAACACTGGAGTTAACCCATACCCACAGCACACCTGGCACACACTGTGGGAACCTCTTTGTTCATCATTGTGGCACTCTTAAGTGACCAACTTCTCTGCTTTCTAGATCTCTCAGTTCCATGTGTTTTCTTCCTAAACTTCTAATAAAGAGTACAAATTACTGTTTCCCCATCCTCGTCACTACCACAATTTTTTTTTTCCCAGTGCTTGCAAATTGGAGACTCTCTCTTTTCACCCTGTGTGTTGTGAATTTCTGTTCTCATTCATATCCTCTCCTGATACACTGGTCTCTATTTTCATCATGGGAACAATATTATAGTTTAAAGAAGCCCACACATTGCTTTTAAGACATCTGTGGAAAGAAGGGCAAAAAAAGTGAGGATTGGATGTGCTAAAATTGTTAAAAGCTCAAAAAAAAATTCCTTACTGGAAGAAGATATAGAAATCCTTGTTCAATGGAGCTTTGCTGATTTGGGGTGAAGATCCAGGCTTTGCTCGTTGTAGGGAGAAGGTGACTTGGAATACCCCAGACTAAAAACAAGAGACCACTGAAAAGAGAAAGCTAGTGAAGTGAAATAATTTTGTTTTTAAAAATGGCATCCAGAAACCTTATCTTTGACACATAAGAACAGACACATAGCTAAATATACTGTAACCTGCTTAGGTTTCCAAAGCAGCAAATTAAACCAGTGGACTATGCAGTGAGTGTCCATTCAGATGAGCAAAGCTCATTGAACACAACAATACTGTAAGAGAACATGTTGAATACTCAATGCACCAAATAATCCGCTTTTGATACAGAGACAGTCACAGCTGTGGGAAAAGATGCAGCAACAGTGTGTGTGTGATTTGGGGGGGAACAGGGAAAACATTCTGGACAGGAAAATGATAAGCAAAACGATTCTTTTTGCATTATGTTTTCCTCTAATTATATTTTTATTACATTCATAGAAAATCTTATTTCCAGGCAGGACAACTGCCCCAGGAGTTGGTTGACTTAGACTTTCTGGATGGAGGTGTTACTTTGTAGAGTTTTTATCACAGAATTACAGAATCGTGGAATATCCTGAGTTGGAAGGGATCCACAGGGATCATCCAGTCCAACTCCTGCTCCTGCACAGACACCCCAACCATCCCACCCTGTGCCTGAGAGTGCTGTCAGAGCACTCCTTGAGCTCTGGCAGCCTTGGGGCTGTGACCATTCCCTGGGGAGCCTGGGCAGTGCCTCACAGCCCTCTGGGGGAAGAACCTTTTCCTGATATCCTCCCCTGACACAGCTCCAGCCCTTGGGTGATGAAATGTTCCCTAGGTCTGTGAGACCTTTGGGTGCCTGAAGAGTATCATCTCACTTGTTTTCTCTCTCTCCCTCTTCACAGGAATATGAAATGTCATTCTGGGTGGTGCCAAATCCTGCCAGACCAAATCACAGAAGCCATCTCAGGCGTACTGAGGAAAGACACACAGAACTGTTGCATTGGTTGAGTTGGTAAATCCCATGTGGCTACACTGCAGGTTAATTTCAAACAGCCTCATGTAGGACACAAAGGTTCCGCTTCTATTTCTGGTAAATGCCAAGAGCATCAATGAAAGAACACACTGATGATAACCCCAAGCACCATTTATCTGTTTAAACAACGGCTTTGACCTTGTTTATAGGTTCTGTATAAGACCCAGTTCCTGAATATTCCCTGCTGTGGAGTTTCCTCTGAGGCCTTGCACCAGGGGAATCTGTGAGAATGATTTCAGACTATTATTTGAGCCAGTGTGACAGAATCCAAGGTGGCTTACCAGGAAGTGTGCTTTGTGGCTGAACAGTCACTTGGAAAAAGGCACAACTCGGGAGATTTGGGTATCCTGTAACTGAGATAAGCTAAGCTTCAGCCCTGTCGGAGCAGCTTGGAGTTTAACAAAACAGCTTCTTATTCTGCTTAGGAAAGATTTGCTGAAGATTTAGCCTAAGACAATGTTCTGTAGCCACAGGGGATGGGTGAGAGAAGGACAGAATGTCCTTGCAGGCCAGAGAAGGGCTTGTCCTTGCAGGAAGGAAGGCGTCTCCCATTGCCCTCCTTTCCCCACATACCCTGCACGAGGTGGCTGATTTTTTCCCTGATTTTTTTCCAGCCCAGCCCAGCCCAGCCCAGCCCCGCCCCGCGCCTCCCAGCCACTGGCTTTTCTTAGGGGTCCCTGTCTGGAAACCTCACATCACAGTGTTGTGACGCTCTGCTCGTACCCTGGGCTGCCTTTGCTGAGCTGCTGAGATTTATCTGGGTGGGTCATGCCCTTGAATCGGCCCCATCTCCATTCCTCATCCCAAGTCATCTCCATGCCCAGCGGCGGGACTTTCCCCGGGGGGCACAGCCGGGCCGGGAGCGCAGCCGGCTGCCGCTGCCTCCAGCCTTGGCTGGGCTCGGTTCCGCCCGCGGCAGCTCAGCCCGGCTCTCCCGGCTCTCCCGGCACGGCCGCCGCTCTCCGCGGTGCTGAACCGCGCCCGCCCGCCGGGGATGCGGAGAGGCTCGTCCCCACCGCACCTCCCCAAGGAGAGCTGGGATCCCTCCAGCGTGGCGCCAGGCTGGGAGCATCCTGCTCTCCCATCAGCTCCCAGCTCGGCCGAACGAGCTGTGCGCTGTCCGAGTCCGCAAGGAGAAAATAGAAGGCGTGGGGGTGTAGGAAAAAAAATTTAAAAAAATAGATGGGGTCTTCCTGGAATGGCAACCAGCGCCGCTGCAGCCTCCTCCCCAAACCCCCTCTTATTCCCTCTCGGCAGACAAGTTTTTACCCCTCCCGCAGCTCCATCCGACGGCCCTTCCTACTCCCACCCTCCCTTCCCACGGCCCAGGCTCCGTCTGGCCCGACCTTAAGTCCCTCCTTTTTGCCACCGGCCCCTCCCCTTCTCTAATTATGTACGAAACACTTCTTAGAATAAAATGGCCAAGCTGGGGCTCCGCCCTGCTTTCCTCTTCCCCATTCATCCTCTCCAGCCCGCTCCAAGCCCCTCCTCCGGTGGCCAGCCCAGCCTCTCGCTTCCCTCCTGGAGCTCTTTTCATTTTTATTTCTAACCCCCTCTCCATTCTTCCTGCTGCCTCTGCTCTTTCCCCCGATGGCTACGAACTGAGCAGCAGAAGAGGGGAGGGGGGGGGACACAGGAAAGGGGGAAAAAAAGCAAGAAAAAGGAAAAGGAAGAAGGGGAGAAAAGGAAATTTTTTTTTTTTTTTTTTTGCTTCTGCCCTTAATGCCCGCGATCTGGATCAAGGAAGGGGATTTTCTGTCTGAGCATGAAAAGGACTGCTAGAGCCCCAGGATTTTCACGCCTGCAGTATCAGCCCCGCACCCAGTATGCGAGCTGGACAGAAAAGCTCTCCCACAAGTTCCTACCGAGCCGAATAAAACCCACGGGCGACCCGATCTCCGCCAGGGAGGGACATTAGCATCAGGTAAGGCGAGCGCTGCGCTGCGGCTGCGGCGCTGCCCCTGCCCGGGGCCGGCTCCCCCGTCCTGCCGCGCGTTGTGTAACGCGCCCGCGGCCCCTCCGCTCCCCCTGCCTGCACCTCCGCCCTGGGCGGCGCGGAGTGACGAGGGGGGATGGACGGCAGAGTCCCGCGGATCCGTTAGCCATTCTGCGTGCGTGGTGCTGAGCGAGGGGCCGAGATTCGCGCACTGGGAAGACTGGGAGCGCTGGTTTTTACTGGGGCGAGACGCAGCCCCCCCGGAGGATGCCCGGCAACTGGGGTTCAGCCCCGACTCGGCTGGGCTGGCGGCGAGGCGGGTATGGCGGTGGGGGTGGGAGACAGCCAGGATCCATCTGTATTCCGGAGTATCGATACATCCCGGAGCAGGGGGGACCGTCCCCAGGGAGATGGTGTCATCTCCACTTAATCCACTGCTCCGCTTTCGCAAGTGACAAGCAAATCGCGGAGGAAAAGGAAAGTCTGTCGCCTCGAATTCCACACTGGGCTGATTGCCTCTACTTCCAGCGGGGATGGGAGACAGCGGCAGAGCCGGGGGAGGGCAGCGATGGCGGGGAGCTGCACCCCACGGTGCTGGAGATGGCTTTTCCCCACTCGGCATTCAGTGCTGCTTGCGAGGCTGGTGTGGAGCATAACTTTGCCTTTTTCCAGTCCTTGGGGAACGGGGGGACGGAGAGCATCTCCATGCCATTGCATCATCCCCGAGGTCCAGCACAGCCTGGGTCTAAAGACTCAGAGACGATCTAGAGAGAGGAGGGAGGTTATAGGTGTGTGTGTTTTGGCTTTGGAGAGTTCCCCCGTGCTGGTACCTGGGAGTGGGTAAGGGGAGGAGGTGTCACTTCTTGGATGCAGTCTCCTCTTCATGGAGGAACCCAGCAGCAGATTAAATGCTGGCAGAATTCGTGTTTGAATTTAGCCGTGTGATTGACATCTGCACTAGGCAGGACAGGAAGGTCCTTCATGCTTTACTCTGGCTGCTCATCTGGCTGCATAATAATAATTTCTTAATGGCAGTAAATCTGCTTTCCCAGGAGCTGTAGAGAAGTATTTGGGAGACAGTGAGAGAAGGAGAGAGTGAGTAAAGAGGCTTTGGTGTAAGGAACATGAAAGATTTTTTTAAAAAAATTCCTTATAAAGCAAAAATATCAATCAGCTCTCCTTGTGAGTAGCAGGCAGACAGCCCCGGACTCTCTCCCTCCCACACACCCCAGACAAGCCACCGTGATCTCCCTGAAGCATGTACACGCCAAGCAATCCAGCACATGCTGTGGAACTCACAGCCCACCCCATGCTCAGACACAGTACCTCGGGCTTGCTCTCCCGTGGATGCAAACACCTCTCCAAGCTCTGCGGCCCCGCAGTTCCCACACGCTCAGCCGCACAGGTGGGATCCACGCACACTGGAACGTGCAGAAATAGCTGCATTGATATTCTTATTATGTAAATCAAACCTTCAGAAGTTCACATGAGCACACACATGCTGTCTTCTTTGCAGGGCTCGCAGTAGGTGGTTTGTTCCTCCAGTGTAGTTTTCTGTCTTGTAGTTGGCTCCTGGCATTGATTTGGGGTTTGTCTGACTCCAAAGCCCTTTTCGACTCAGCAGAAAAGCCTACTACGTTTGGTGTGTGTGCGTTTGTTTTATGGCTCTTTGCAGATTCCCAAGACTCTGGAATGATTTCACTACTGGAAAGGCAGATGAGCAGCAGACAGGGAAGCAGGGAAATGGCTGGGGGCGCGGTGGCAATTCCATACCCATCATGCCTTCTCTGATCAAGAGCTGGAGTCTGGGAGTATGGGAAGAGCTCTGCTGGAGTTACATAGCTTTTTAATGTGTGTGAGTGTGTGTGTGAGCAGAACCACACACACATCTATGGCTAAAACACACAATGCAAAGCTCCACTTCAGTCTTACCCTGGTTCAGAGCAAAATCCTTCCATCCTCAGGGGACAGATACTCCCTTTGCAAGCCCCTTTGGTGAGAAATGACAGAGTAGGCACAGAGGAGATTATGTCCCTGGTGTTAGAGGTGTTTAACATCCCCCTCTGACCTTCCTCCTCTTCCCCTCTTTCCATAGGGCCTAGTGAGGAGACAAGCCTCCAAGAGCAGGAATATAATGAGGCCAACTAAAGTCTGTGTTAAAACTTTGGAGAGGAGGAACATATGGTGAATTGGCTTGTTCTAGGTAAAACGTGTCCCAAAGGAAACGACACAGAATGTGTATCTGTTCCCTCCTAGCCACCACTGTTTACTACATTGGAAGTATGTGTAAGGCTGGTGCTAAACACTATGTGGGAATGGGTCTGCCAGCAGACAAGAATCATTGTTGTCTGTATGACAGAAATAGTTCAAAGCCAAATCCTCCCATCTTTGCTCAGGCAGGAGCCCCACCACCTTCTCCAGGCGCATTGCTCAGGAGAGCACGGCAGGAACTGACTCCAGAACCAGGGATCCGTGCCCAGCTCCCTGTCCACCTCCAGGAATGGACGTGGATTTCCTTTATCCAGGACTTGGTATTTACAGCTGATGCAGAGATGTTGAGAAAGCAGGAAAAAATTGATCGGGTGGGGGGGGGGG